>NW_022280075.1:2438628-2465777 GCF_004355925.1 Anarrhichthys ocellatus | reverse complement strand
GGGATGATGGCTCTTGTTTTTACTCCACCCCCCCCCCCCCCCCCCCCCCAACCAGGTCTAACAGACTTCCTCTGAGACGAGACAAACAGGAGATCTGATTATGAATGGTTAACGCCATTAACAACTACAAAGGACACACTATTTGCTCTATGCCCTACTGTGGAGTTGCTGCAGGGCTTTTCTTGACATGACTGCATATATTCTATGAGGCAATGCAGCACCTATAGTGGAAGACATTTTGAATGATCCTACGATGTCCAGGAATCAGATCAATGTCAAAACAGGTTTGAAGGAGCCAGTGTGAATGTAAAACCGGATCGTGGGGCCTATAAAGAAGAGAGCTGTTTGGATTTATCTCTCAACTCTCTCAATAGCCAGGCCTTCACCTCCTTCTAGCTGAGTGACAGTGTCTTGCACCCCTTATTCTGACAAGGGTTCAGCATCACTTGATGTGATGGAGCCGCCAGGCAAGCCAGTTGATTGCCTCCTCTGCCTACAGTCATTAAGAATCCCAGAAGAAAAGGCGGATTAAGGTAGCCTTAACTGGAGCAAGTTTTACCCCCACGCATTATGTGAAGCGCTAACCTTTTCAGCTGAAACAAACAAATCACTGAGTGCAAGTGCTAACAGGGATATTCGCCCGCTGGAGAGTGTGTCTGCATGTGCTCTTTGGTAAGTGCAAGGAAAAAGGGGAGGTGGAGGGTTGCTGGGGAAGGGACGACTGGGAAGAAGTTGACATAACTGAAGACAAGCACTTATAGCTAACTTTGTTATCTCTGGTGAGGCAGTGTATCAGGCTGTCTCCTCTCTGCTACCCAGAGATGGAGTGCTCAGGGGAAAATAACAGAAGGATTTCTAAAAGTAGCGAGGATTTCACCGCGCAGGTAAAAAGGTGAAGGTAATGTTTGAGTTTATAGGACAGTTTCCCCCGTCTTAGCTCAGCTGTAACAGTCTGTGTGGGAAGTTAATCAGTCGTTTTTAAGTGGCTGTGGCAGGAACAGATGACGAGAGCTGCGTTCGTTTACAGATGCTGAGAGGGAGACAGAATCCTCTGATTCCGTCCAATTTGGCTCGTCAGTCTGCAAAAAAACCCATCAAAAAGCGCCCACTTCCGCGATTCTCTCTCTTTCTCAGGATAAAGAAAAGAGGCTAGCTTACATAAGAGTTGTGAATGTTGCCTCAGAAGTTTGCAAAACGGATTTATTTTGGAGTTGCAAAGTGAGCATGCCAGATGTCCTCCTAAGGTCTGTTTGTGTGTTTGTGAAAGAACATCAAATGAGAAGATGCTTTTTGGAGTGGGGTGGCAATACAGTTGAGTCGTACAACAAATACTAAGATATACTGCATGCACTCTTTTTGTTCCCTTTCTCAGAGCAGATCTATCTTTACAAACTTTTATTGTCATGGGAATGAAAACAGTCAGATGCACTCAACAGCCAAGAATATAAGAACACTGAATATAATTCACATTTGACTAATGTTTTGACCATTCTTTGAGTAGTGAGGCTAAACATATGAAGTTTGTCCCGAGGTTGACTCTAGAGGCAAACACAGGGTTTATTTTCTGGCAGATGGATGGGAAAGTCAATTTGCACATAATGCTCCACAAATACAGTCTGATAGTGCCTGCGGAACGTTTGGCCTGTTGGTGTCACGAGTGAAGATCAGGTAAAGACAGTAGCTGTAACAAAAGTCTTACTCTGGCAGATGGACGGTGTTTACATTTTCCCAACAAGCGACCTCTTGTTGGCATGTAAATCCTGACTTGTGTGTCTCAGAGGCAGCTGAAGAGGAATCAGCTTGACTTGAAGTGCCACAAAAACTCTTAGAGAGGAGATCGTGATGACTGGTTGTGTCAATTTGACATGGGGCATCTCACTTTGCATAACGTAATACAATAGTGTTTAGTGAGACTGTAGTGAGTGGACCTGCTACCCTGGAAGAAACATTTGTACATATTAAGGTTAAATGCATCAATCTTGTGCACTGTCAGAGCAAAATCAAGAGGCTGGATCTGTGAAAAACGTTGTGCTCTTGTAAAAACCTTTGTGCTAAGACCACAGTTTAATCATAAAGTCATTGGTTGTAAAGATATGAATTCCGATGACACGGCAAAAAGCATGGCAAACGAGACGAGGTCTGGGTTTCAAGATGAGTTCGGCGTGTTGCCGACATCGCCGCGGACCCTGACGCTTTGAGGACGATCGTCGAGAGGGACCCTCCCGAACCGGCGAGCAGCCGTCCCTGACCAGTCGAGTTAAATCTCCCAGGCGGACCCCATCCGTTGAGAAGTGTAAAAATATTTTCAGTTCAGTATGAAACGTTGGCGGACCTACCCAGATAGTGGTTGGGCTGAATGTCAGATCACTTTGATCTCATTTTGATTCAGGTACACAACCTTATGATTATGATTGGATGAAGTTCCAACATGTTGGAAGCCTTATGAGTACACATTACTACTTTATTACCATAACACCTGAAAGTGGGGGGACAAACTGTCTCGTTGTTGCTTCTATCTGGTGTCAGTGGCTCCAACCCCTCTTAACTCATAGGGCTGATGAAGTTAGCCTGAGTAGGAATCCATTCCACACTAGGCTTTAATGTTGCTTGTCCTGAGAATTCCCCCAGTGCCTTCATTCATTTGAGGGTTTATTTGTGCATTCCCTGTAATGGCTCTCTTGCCTTATCACCGTGCTTGCTGTGATCTTGTTCTCAGCCAGGTCTTTAGACCTAATAATGATGCAGTTTAAAGCTGCAACATCTCAACGATTAAAATTGATTCTAAAAAGGATTGGCAACAAATGTGATCATTGATTAATTGGGTCTATGTTATGATGCTTGACATGCATTATACAAGAACATGTTTGAAACGTGAATCTGTTTCTATTAATCTATTATTTAAAGAAATAATCAACTGATTCATCGATTTTTACAACAGGCAGCCCTAATACAGTTGCACACCTTCACCAGCCAGCAACTGTTTTGCAAGACTGATTCAGATTGCACATTATAGGGCGGCCCCCTTTCCAATTATGGTTTCTATTTACAGTATAATTACAGTAATATTTTGCCGCTGTAATGCAATAAACTGGGAGCTTAGCCTGCGGATATCAAGCTGTAGAAGGGATCACTAGTTCACCATTTGAAAAACCTAATTGTGTTTTGTGCAATGGAGGCTTTTTAAACAACATTTAAAAGCTAATCAAATCAAGGATTTGCCCAAAAAAGGCATCTGGCGAGACAGCTTTTTATAGAGGCCTTTGCACAGCTTGTCTCTAATCTGAAAATGAAATTTTACTTTCAACAGTCTGTTATCTCCTCTCACTGTTGTGCATCAATGGTCTTGTCCTCGCTCCAAATGAAATTGTTTTCTCATGCCTGTAATATCAGTAATCTTGTGTATTAAATTGCAAGTGAAAACAAACAGACAAAGATAATCACTCAGTTTAAAGAACATCCTGCCAGACGCTAGTGAAGGGACAAGGAAATCATGTGAGTAGTGCTACCAATCCCAGAACCTGACACTGACCAATTTGGTGCCCTAAGCAGGAATCTAGCTGGTGACCCTTCCATCGCATGCCAATTTAACCACCAACCATTGTTGTCATACACTCACTCAGAGACTGCATAGCTTCATGTCTTTGAGATCAGGCTATGCCGATCACACCTAAAGAATCTTCTCAAAATGATGTTGTCAGTCTTCAATTTCCCTATCATGGATTTAAGAGGGGAGTAGCTGACGTCAACTAGCTATGTTTTACTCTGTTCCAAAGTCAGCTAACACTTGGCTGCTCCGGTGGTAACTATTTATTCATCACATTATCTCTGTGGTTTTCCCATTTTTCCTCCTCTTTTTCTTTTCTTTTTGGTCTTTTTGACACGATACAGTGTATTTGAGGCTACTGATTTTGATCATTGTGTTCTTGTGGACTGTTCTGGTAATATTTTGAACTAATAGTATTAAACTAGTATTAGCAAAAAATAGTAAAAGTTATAAATTTGGAATTTCCCTCATTGTGGCTGCCCTTGTGGATGGACGGCACCCCTAGCATGTGTCTACACTATACAACAACTTTAATTACAGGCCAATAAATAGGTTTAAGCTGCTGTTTAAAATTGTTCTCCGACTCTCTTATAGTTCTAGGGTATTCCATAATTTTTGAGCATAGTTTCTTCACGTCCACAAACTATAACATTCATGCTTAATCAGTCCATGATCAAAAGCATATAGTATCATGCTGAATATTGGTTTTAGGATTGACTTGGGGCTTTACATTTGTCCCTCATGACACTGCCTTGGAATCTGACTTCGTCCTATGTGGTTTCATTAATTGTCCTCAGTGGAAATTTGGTCAGCATTTTTTGCCCACAGTGCAATATACTAATGAGGTTTGGCCCACTGCGATACCGCTGTTTACCTTCCTCTGAGTAGTGCATATACTGAGGGCTGTATGACCGTGCTTTTCCCTTCAGGGTTACTTTGATTGTATTAATTAGTGCACATACTGAGGGGTTGCTTCTATGCCTATGTATATGTAAAAAAATAAGCTTTTGATAGACACTAACTAAAAAGACGATTTTCAACCTTTTTTGATTTTTTTCCCGGGTGTTTTTGACTTTACGAGTTGTAGCTTTCAGCTCATATTTACAGATGTGAACTGAGTCCAGTGGAGCAAACAGACTGACGGGGGACATTGATTGCACCTCTTACTTATTAACACACGTGTTGGCATATAAGCGTGTTTACGCAACTTCATGGATGAAAAAAAAAAAGGGAACCCCTGCTCAACTGATTAGCCCTCTGATAAACAAATGAAATCAAGTGAAACACCCTTGGAGTCAGCAGTTAATCAGCCACAGATCAAAACTGGAATAGGAGGCACAGACAGCTCAGGTTAGATCTACTGTATGAAGCCAATGCTCTTTTGTGAGAAAAAAGATAAATATATTTGTTGCACTTTAAAGTTGGATCAGCCAGTCCCTCTCTTGCTACAATGATAATCAATATGGCATAAAAAAGGGGGGCACTTTAAAGGAAATATGTAAGTATTTCTGGAGGATAATAAGGAGATCATAAAGCAGACGGGTGTTTCTGACTCACTGCAGAGCCAACAAGAACACAAGTCAAGGTTGGGGATTGTAGCCTATAGCTCCGAACTTTGCCTTGATTAACATATAAACCCAAGTGTAGATCATGTTCAAGGCTGCATATGTGGATTGGAATGATTTGAAACTTGTGCACGCCTGGAAGTCCCTTTTGTGTCCAAGTGTGCAACACATATTCAGATGTGTAATTTCAAGGTTGGGCTGTCTGGAATGGCACGTGCCATAAAAGTCAATTAAGCGCCACTAGACAATGTTTCAGTGAAGGATTAAATCTCATATGATGTGAGGAACACTAACGAACAATGAACTGTGGAGCCTGCTATTAAATACTTTTACACATTTTTAACTATCTCCATTTTTTAACTATGCACCATTTGTGGATTTTGAGTGGTGAGGAGCCAGTGACGCGGCTCTGTTTGTGATGATGCAGGGTGGATTTTGGAGACGTATGCATGTCAGGGAGCAGCTGGCCCCTCATAACAAACATCGTTGCAAGAGATTTTCATCCAGCTGATATACTTCGAAAAAGAAAAACAAATATGCATATAACGTAACCAGTCAACATAATTCTATTTAAAGATACTCTGAGTTAGTTATGATTATTTAAAGGCAATACATTGGATGTGAAATGAACAGGCTGCGTTCGTGCCTTGATCACATTTGTATTTCTTTTCAATTGTTGTTTTTGTCCTAAATGCTTTCATACAGAATGCAAATAGTATGCGGACAGAATGCGACACTATTTCAGAATGGGGTTTACTTTTCAAAGGAGGCATCAACCAATCACGATGTGCGGAACAGGTTGAGTTGCGCCTATATTTACAAAACAACATCTTTGAGGCTCTTACCTTTCACAATAGAAGCCCTAAAATGTACAATATTCACAGGAAAGTATTTGGTGAATTGTTGTCCAATATATACGGTACTTGTCTGCATTTACTCGCTGCATGTTCCGGTCTCTTCACCAGCCTTTTGCTGTCTGCCATTTGGCAAGTCAGAAAAAGGCACTAATGAGAATGAGAAATAAAAATACTGAGCCTTATTCTTCAGCTAAGTTATATTGGTACTTGTGCCCCCAAGTATTACCAGCAGCACTGACCTTTGGTTCAATGCATACAGATTGGGCTGGAGGGCACATTGAGACTCTAAAGCCATCCAAAATAATGTGAAGTCAGTGTCGCTCTTCCTCTGGAAATTGCTTGTTTTCATTAGCGACAGAGCAATTTTCATAAAGTGTTTTTCTTCTTGCGAGATAAACCCACTTCTTCCCAGAATCAAGACAGTCACACTGTTTTTAACACAATTCCCAAATTAATCAAAATGACATTGAACAGGGAAAGAAATTTAAGAATTGAGGAAATGACTAGATGAGAGATGTTGGCTTACCCATTTCGCTGGAATTTTGTCAAAACTGCTGACATTTTGCTAGCTCTGGCCAACGCTACACTCAAAAATGATGAGAAAAAAAGAGAATAGAGAATAAAAGAAAGATTGAAGTTCGTAACTCCATATGACAATCTTAATACTAAATAAATATATATACATATACAGTATATATATACAGTGTGTGTATATATATATATATATATATACATATACAGTATATATATACAGTGTGTGTATATATATATATATATATATTTTAGGTGGCTGATATACGCTTTTTTTTCATAAAATCCCATGTTCGTATTTACGGTGTACTTTCACCATCGATTTCAGATGTTTTTTTTCTGGAGCTCTTGAAGGAAGTAGCTAACGAGTCAGCCATCTCGCTTCTTTCTCACCCGTGTTAAGTGTTGCACATGAGCAGCACCGAACCGGCAGAATATATGACGCGAGTGATGTAATTCTTCCTGAGTAGCATGAATGAGCTGATACATGGTATGATAATGTGGTATCGGATCGGTGCATAGACTGGAGTACTAGTACCCAATGCAACATTTTTTGGCTTTGTCAGAGGCATTTAACAGCTCTAGACTAAATAACTGCCAAACACATCTGAGATGGGACTGGAGAACTCTTGCTTCCATTTAGAGCAAAAAAAATCAAAGCTAGACTCTTCAATGAATGAGCAAATGTAGGGAGGTGGATTTAGTCAGTGAGTCAAAGCACTGTTGAGTTGTCTGCCCATCTTTGTAATGAAGTAAGCAAGGTGGCCTTGATTGAAAAGGGAGCTCGGGAAATGACAGCTTCAGCGGATCACACGGCACCAGCCCTGTGACAATTTACCCGAAAGGAAAATTGACAGTTGCCAAAGTGGCCATTATTCTCAAGCAATCAGGCTTTGTAAAAGTGCTGACAGCAGGTGAAAATTACCTACGATTCAGAGCAATGGTTCTGGAGTTATACGGGACATTACCATCACACTGATAATGCCTCATCCATCTCAATAGTGTGATTAAAACACAGATGTGGACATAAGTTAATTTGAGTTTTCATCAGTTGTAATGGTGGCATGGCCTCACAATTCATCAAATAAATGGAAGATGATCATTTTTTATTTAATTTTTTTTCTCGAACATTATTTGCACAACAGTCTCTTGTGGCTAGAATAGTTAAGCATAGACTGACTAGGTGCAGCATCAGCACTTAGGCTATGCATTTCCTTCTTGGGTATCTGGGGTGTGCATCCTCAAACTGTCAAGCTGTCATGTTAGAGAGGATACATGCCAAGGGTCTATATTAGGCTTTGGAAATGAGGCTGGGGTGTTGTGATGAGTCCATTGATATAGAATGGGGCTGTAATTATTCAATATCTTTGGGAAATTGTAAAAAAAAAAAAAAAAAAGTGACAACATAACTTAATAAATTGGTATGATTAATGACAGCATATTGACATTTCATTTAGCGAGCACAGTAAGAAGATTCTCGGAATTCAAGCTCATGACATAGATGCATAAACTGACAATTTGAATTCCTCCATGTTAGAAATAAACTCCACAAACGTGCCCTCTTGGATGCCCCTATGTTAGATAAAACAAGATGCAGTTCCCTCCAGGGTGCCCTTTAAGGGAGAAAACATGACAGTGTCCTCCAGGGTGCACTTCGGGTGAATAAAAAGTCATGAAGCATCCTCTAGGATGCCTTGAAAGTAGAGAAAATGTGATGAAGTGCCCTCCAGGGTGCCTTTCCAGTGGAGAAAACGTGATGAAGCGTCCTCTAGGGTGTCCTTCCAGTGGAGACAACATGATAAAATGCCCTCTAGGGTGCCCTTCCAGTGAATAAAACATCATGAAGCTTCCTCTTGGGTTCCCCGTGAATGTAGAAAACAGAATAAATTGCCCTCTAGAGTGGCTTAACAATTGCAAGATCCCATGCAATTCCTCAAAGGCTGCCCTACATGCAAGAAAACACTGTCTATGCTCTGGTGCCCCACCGCATGCATCTGGTTCCCTTTTTATTTGTTTGGCACCCCTGCCCCTTAAACAGCCTAAGTCCGCCATTAGTAACAAGACTCTCACAGTTAAGCATGCAGTAGTGCTGATGTAGACAATGCTTTATGGGATGGTAGCAGGCAGGTAAATGTAATTGACACTAAAGAGTCAGCTCATGTAAAGAAAGTTAATATAATAAGAGCTTCACTCAAGTAAAGTCTGAGGCCCAGGGCCTGTGCATTTGATCCATTTATTTTCTCTCAAGAACTGTAGACCTGCAGGATGTTCTCTAGACTTTAGGGCACACCAAGCCCACAGTTTGCTGCTGGTCATTATTCGGTCACGGGACACTGACCATCGGCTGTATTGTCGCCTGCACCATTTACCCTAGTTTGTTCATCGCAGCTGGTTAGCGCAATCGGTGAAAGAGGTCTCTAAATGGCTGATCAACCTTGTGGATCACTGATTCCACTGATACTGTTGGCCTTGTCTGAGAGAGTTTCTGCCCACACTGACTGAAACAGTTGTCTATTTATCAGGTAAACGTAGCCATACTCAATTTTAAGGCTATTCAACAAGCAGGCGATGATGTGTTTTTTTCTTGGCAGGACAGCCCCGCTGACTCACACACCTGGTGGGCATTAAATCGGGAGGAGGGTTTCCTCCACACACCTTGCGTGTGTCTAACTAAAAAAAACACGACAGACACTGGGAGCTTATTTCACATTTGTATGTGCCTTATTAGTATGTTGCTAACATGATATGTCAGTGAGATATTAATATATGATAATCACTGTTATACATCACAGCATTGGAATTAATACATCAATGTACCTTGATAGTTGTTCATTTCTCTCTTCCAGTGTAATATTCCATATTCCCTTTGGAAAAAAATGACTTTGCTGTGACAGTTTTTGATTTGGAGGGGGGGACGCAAAAGAAACAAAATGAGCTTTGAGCTTTTCCCTTTGGGGATTACGCAGGACAAAGTGATCCCATATATTGTATTTTTTTGTTTACTTATGTTTCTGGAATTATGACTACAAACCACAGTAAAATTAGATTACAGATAAGAATGTCATCACATTGTTCATTTCAACTCCCTGTCAACACATTTCCGACACATCAGCCTACTAATGTTTACTCTGACAGTCCTCTTGCTGTTCTCTCAGCCATGCATCATTTGAGGAGGTCCTCTGATCCCTTGCGTGCTTTCATTGTTAACGTGTGCCACTAAGTCAGTGAAGGCTGTTACAATACCTCAGTCTTTTTTCTTCCCAATTTTCAGACAGGTTACCACCAAATGCACTGTGGTATGGAAATCTCCTTGGAGCGATTTGAAACCTGCTTTCATTAAGTTATCCATCACAGTAAACATCACAATTGCTTTTATTGTGAAGGTTATCTATTGTTGTATGGTTAGGCAATTGCAGACCAAAGACTGCTCGAAAAAAATAGAATAAATTAAATAAAAATACAAATCCCTCTGGAATGTTTTTTTTTTTTTTTTGTATTGACGACAAGTATAATGCAACTCATATTGTGTATACGTGTACATTTTACTGAATGCATTTGTAATACTACACAGCGTCAGTTAACATATGTACAGGAGGATCAAATACTCACTAAAGTGTATCTCAAGGTGATCTTATACATTTTTGATGGCATGGTCAGTTGCATGTCCTCGTCCTCTATCCCGTCCCAGCTGGATGTACTGTCGGCTGCAGAGAGACAGTGACTTCGCTGTGAGTCTTGTACAGTGGCCTTCCTGGGTATTTTTAGCAGTGTTGACTGAACGCCGGGGCCATTGCACTTTATCCCCCCCCGATGTGCCCTTGGGGAGGCCGCGGCTCCTGTTTTCTCCGGCACCTGTCATGCACCTTCCCACCACAGAGGAAAACTAGCTGTGTGTGTGGGCGGTGACAGGATGACAGCGCTCCAGAGACAGACAGTGGGAACTGTGTGGCCCGTTGGCTCGGCCAGCCAATTAGCACACAGCGATTGACCTATGAAGCATGCTCAGAAAAATATGAAACACAAAAAAAGAAAGAACACAAAATTCTCTACAGAGGGTGGGTGGCGACCTGGAGGGGCCTGTCAATTAGCACTAAAAGCCTGGACGTTAGCGTGTGTCCGTATGCTTTCTGGAGTCTCTTTTTAAGCACTCTGTTTTCCACGGGGAGTTGCTGCATCATTTATCTTACGATTGATCTCATATTTTTCCCACTCACCCTCGTCTCGTTGCCCCATGGTGCCCTCTTTGGTGCCCATTCGTCTGTTGCCTTCTTCTCCTCATATTTATTTAGCCTGGACACATCTCCTCCTACTTATAGATTTGCTGTGTCTCCTGCGTGCTCTCTTTGTCAATCCAAGTAGCTCTCCTCACTCCTTCCTCCCTCCCTCGGCTCAGCGTGAAGGGGCCAGCCTTCGCCATGTGGGGCTTCATTAGGTCTGCCTGGACAGCTCTCACTTTGGTAATGAGATTCCATTATTGGACCAAAGTGAGAGATCCCAGCAGCATGCATCTCTCCTCTCTCCTCCATCTTGTCTGTGCTTGGACTTCTTGTCTGTTCCCACGTTTGGCACATATGCTACGACTCACCATGCGCTTGCAGCAGCAGCTGGATTTGCCACTGCATGACAACTGGTAGTCCTTTTATTAAAAGCCTGTAGGGTGCATGGATTTCCTCCAGCCTTTGTTGGCATAACACCCGTGTTTTCAGCCTCAGCTAACTCACTTTATCACCACGTATGCATGAGTGAAGCCCGCTCTCAGTTCTCTGTTTTCCCAGATGTGCAAGACATTTATTTTATTTTATTTCCTATTCTATCTAACCTTTATTGAGCCAGGAAAATCCCATTGAGATGTTTTCTTTAGGATAACCCTAACATCACCCTGACTGTTTTTGTATGATGCTTGATATGATTGTCTTCTAGGAAAAAAGCCTGTGTGTATAAGTTGAGGCAACTCCCCTTCCGTTACCACTGGACGTAAATGTGCAAAAGGAAGCACTATAGCTGGAGGCCTTTTTAGCATTACCAATGCACTGGTTGAGAGTTGTCTCTTTGTTTTTTGATGCTTAATGTATTATAAACCATGTTTCTCCTTTGAGCAAAGCACTCTGAATTGTATTTGTCTTGTATTTGTCTCCAGCACTCACCTCACCTCAGAGGGCAAAATAATCGGAGGATAGCACCTTATATTAGGAATCTACAACCAGCATCTGGGTCTGGACCTATTGAGTGGACTTACTTGTCGATGGTGGCATGGACTCACAATGACTTTTCAAAGTCCTCATACCTGAAATACCTTGCAGTGCCTTCCAAAACATCTTCCACAGGACCATAGCTTCAGGGAACTAAAACTACTTATTTAAGATTAGGTATTGGTTAAAAGAAACAAGAAAGGTTTGGTTGTCTTTTCTTCCAAGAGTGGACAGTCCAACCAATGAGGCTGTTTTTATTGGGGAAGACAGTCTGTCTCGGTCAGGTGCCCCTTCACTCCGCTGGCCGCTCGTGCTTTTACTTTGGAGTCACAGAGCTCTCCTGATTAATCACTTAAGAAAACTCCCTTCTTGCTGATAAACTAATTACATTGTGCATACTGACTGGCCGATGTGATCCTGACTTAAGGCGTAAGTCAAATCAATGCTCCCACTGTTAATTTGTCTCCCTCCTGACAACCCAATAGGCTCCAAATAGTGAGCTGGCTAATGAGGATTTCCTAAAGGTTAAGTAAACACAGAGGATTTGTGGTGGGGGGGGCACACACCAGTAGCTGGTCCACCCTATCTGATCCAAGATGGCAGAATGATAGGAAGTTGTGTTTGAGGGTTGGCCGCCAGACTTCTGGTTGACGGAATTACAATGTGAAACCGTCAGTGCTACGTGATCAGAATGGAAAGATATGGCTACTAACATTCACCGCAGTTTACAGATTTCTTGGTGAAGCTTTGACCATTCCTACTTGCAGTTTTTTTGCATTTTCCTCCTATTTTAGTTCCACCTGGAAATTAAATTATTTAGATAAACTAGCTAAACTATTGACTTTTTCACAACCTATGTGATTGCTCTTTTGTCTTTCCCTAACACACTTTGTGTAGAATTGTCGCAGTGTTCCCAGATCTAAGCATTACTTTGGTTGTAATTTTACTACTACTACTACTACTACTACTACTGGTGATATATATATATATATATTTAAAAAAAAAAAAAAAAAAAAAAAAGAAAATCCCTGACCTGGTAAAATTTTCCCTTTCTTTGTCACTTAACCAAGCTATCATCAATTAAAAGAAAAAGCATTATTCATTGTCTGTGTAGTCATGTCTTGATGAAGGCTCAGCATCCTCACTTTATAACAGCTTGGTAGCAGGTGCAATAACATATTTTGGTTCTGTTTCAGCTTCGGTTCAGGTTTGTTGCAATGGGGAGAAAGGCTTTAAAAGCTGAACATTTCCTACACATTCCTGGCCAAAATGGCTGCTCAGTGTGTGATCAAAGGGCGAAATTCAAAGACTGAAAAAGACTGACAGTTGAAGCCATTTAGTGTGATTACAGTATATTCATACAACTGCAAGGAATTCTCGTTAATGTAGCGTCTGATGAATTCCTCGCTCGCTTGGCCTTGTCAGGTATTTGCTTTGCTTTTGCAGTGAAAATAATTCTCTCTCGTTTCTTTGACTCACGAGTTTCAATGAAGTTTTGTCTTGAGAACAAGGGGAGACAAGTTTTCAAACGAGATTATATTATAGAGGAATTTGACTAGCAGGAGTGAGGGAATGACATAAACTGTAATAAGCCGGGCACCCCGCTTACTTTCTCATGAATAAATAACAAATGAGCGCCAATCGGTGGATGGAGACATCAACTCTATTGCCCTTCGGTTGGCCCTGTCCAATATGTGGGGAGCAGAAATGAGAAGTGAATTGCTGCATTATGCACCCAATTTTCTATGAGGATCCTGGCCTTCTTGCTAGACAGTTGGTGAGTGGAATGTATGACAATTATATTATTTTTTTCATATAAGAAAGTAGAAAACACACTCTTAAGTATTGCTGTTATTAAAAAAATAAAAAGGCAGTGTATCAGTCCTCGTTTAAATGTGTACATTTCAGAATCATCCAGTCACCGTCAAGTAGTAAATCTTTCGTCTAAGTCTTTCAAAATCATTTCAGCTGTCTCTGCTGTCACCCTCTATAACCCAGACGAAGCAGTGCTAGAGTTCAAAAAAACAATGTCATGGCCATGCTGTCTTTTGTTTCCCCTCTCGCTGTTGCTTTCATTGTTTATTTAGTCATTTTCAGACAGTTTTCCAGCTTATCCCCGGCAGGAAATTCAGAGAGGCAGCCAGGCCTACATCACACTCCAAACCCAACACATAGCTGGCGCCTGCAGGGTTACAGGTGGAACTCTTGCTCCTTGATGTTTGTGTCAATGCTCCCCCAGCCAGAATCCCGATGCATTCTTTCTCACATTCAGAACAAAATGAAAGCTAATGTGCTGGTACCTGATATTTCTCCACCAGAACAAGAAAGCAAACACAGAAGACTCTGTGTTTGTGTGCCTCTGTGATAGTATGCAGCACAACTTAAGTGTGCATGGGGATGGCCATCAACTACTTATTTTATAATGTTCTAAGCCTTTTTACCGTATCACAATGTATTTATTGGATTCATTGTTTTTATTTTTTATTTCTAAGGTATGACAACCTAATATTCATGTTCCCAGGGTAAGAGTTAAGGAGTTGGGCATTGTATAGCATATCTGTTGACCTGCTATCCCATGTCCCCCCAAAAAAAGATGACAAAAGGTCTATGGTTAAGAGGGGTGGAGTGGAAGAGGTTAAGCATTTTAACAACAATAAAAAAAATCAACGGTGTTCTGCTCACTGTATACAGTGACGATTTGCAATAACAGACGTCTCTACATTATAACATCTTTTAAATCAATAAGTGTATTGATCGCTGTAAAAAAGAACCACTGTTATCCGGAACACATATCCAGAGTTGCTGGACTAGTTTAGTAGTTTAGTTTGACGGTGCTAATTAAAAAAGCATAAGTGTTTGTTGTGCTTTGTGTCCTCAAAGTCTACTATAAAATGAGAGATGGCTGTGTGTGTGTGTGTGTGTGCCACGATAGATGAAGGTATGCTTCACTCTACACTTCTTGACACCGTCCCATCTGCTCTCTTGCTTCTCTCCATATCTTTTTTCTCCCCTCCCCCCCCCCCCCCCGCTTGGCTCGACATCCCAACTGTAACAAATGAGAGATAGCCAAACACAGACATTAACGAGGATGCATGGACTCCCTGGAAAAGAAGATCACATATGTTAATTCATACGTTCAATCACGCAAATGATTTGTTTAGCTTATTTATTCCTATCCAGGGTTAAATGGAGCTTAAACCCCATCTATCATGCCAAAGGGCAGAAAGCAGGGTAACACTCACCAGTCCATCATAGAACCGACTACATATGAGCCATTTAGAGGTGTAGTTTCATGTGACAAGCAACCATAGGCAGCACAGCCAGGGGTAAAACATTGACACAGAAAGTAGGCCTATGTGTATTGTGTATAGTGTGTTTTGGTTGAGAGGCTACTGACATTTTTCTTTTTGTGAAAAGGCTTTGAAAAATTGATTGATTTTAGTCAAACAGTGAGGCTTTTGTCCCGCTGTTGAGGTGAAGCAAACCTAGACACTGATTATACAACTCTGTCTTCTTCAAAATGATGGTCCCATTACACTAAACTGCACTCTCAATTATTTTTCGAGGGGAACTTATTTTCCCCCAGAGCATGGTAGCAGTTTTATGCACTTTGAATGACGTGGTGAGCATTGTGAATTGAAACAAATCAAAACAAAAAAAACTTCATTGTCAGGTGTAGGCAAAAAAAATGTGGTTAGGTTTAGTAAAAACAAAAATATGGTTTAGCTTAAAATGTAATTGAAACAAAACAAAATAAAAACACAACAAAAGTACTTGGTTAGGCAACATAAGTAAAGTACCAAACTGTGCTCTGGTTATGGGGCCATTGTTATGGTGCCCTAACCAATCCACAGTGAGTGATGCTGATATCCTTCTCAGTCAGCATGGAAGCTGCAGTAGTGGATGTTTGCAGTTAATGTAACATTTTTCACATCGAACAAAGAAATTAAGAAAATGTCATGAAGTAAATGTACAGAATCACAGGCAGGTTGATCTCAATACAATTGTTCTTTTTCGTACTATTTTCCTGGCTCTGGCACAGCAACATTTTCCAATCCTGCTCAGCTCCGATTGAGTCGTTTTTTTTTTTTTGTTTTGCAACCAGGAGCACAACGCCAGATCTGAACTGCTGAGATGTGAACAGCAATTCACAGGTCTGAAACAGGGCAGTGAGCCTCCCACGCTCCTTGGGCCCGAGGCCTCTTTTGCATCCATCCCCAGATAATTGTGTAACAAAACAAAATAATTTATCAAGTCATAAATTATTAGGTTTAATGGGTTTGAAATTAATAGTAACATGTACAATAGCACAGTCCTGCACTACTTTTTCGTACAGTAAGTATCAATAAAGCTTTACGTCCTTTGCTTCAATTTTCACCATTTCTCTGAACAGTCACCTGTTTATTACTTCCTATAAAATGTCTTGACATCAATACTATTTCACACAAGTGTGCTTCAAATTCATTTGTGTGAGACAGTTTACAGTTTTGCGAGGTTCAATTTGTCGAGTTTATTTTTGGTCTACTGGCTCCTTAATGCGTATAGCAAATGGAATATGTATCAACATACATCTGCCTTGTCAGAATTTTGTTGCCGGTCCTAAGAGGTGCAAATCTGCAAAGATGTGTCAGAGAACAGTTCAGCTACTGAGTAGTTCTTTCACGGCTTTGCGGTTGCATCTGCACCCAAGTTTGTCCCACTATGAGAATCACTATTTTTGCTAATGATGGTTACTCCTATTCAACAAAGAAACTCTGCTGTTGGGGAACGCACCACAGGTCACTGGCTTAGAACTGAGTTTCTACTTTGTTTACTTCAAATTGCATGTCTTCCTTTGGGGGACCTGCGACCGGGACATTATAATTTTCCTGCATTATGACTTTAAATCTTTGGGCCACCAACGAATATGAGGTCAGCGCTTTGAAAAACAGGACCAGGGCAGAGAGCAAGTGTTTTTGTGGTAGACTTCTTTGTTGATTTCACTGGCTTAATGATGACTTCTTCCCAGCTGCCTCCCACACAAAAGGCACACATGGAACCTTAGCTGGTGTATATTTTATCATCTCCCGGAGATACAGTACTGCACCAGACTGACTGCGCTGTTGAAAGTAGCTGAGTTTCCTTTCTGCTTTCAGCCATGTGCCAACTGTACTCTACTGTAGTATCGTATTCCTCAAATCTGCAATATGCAACATTTTGAAAAACAGAATAACAATGAATAAATATGACATGGGTTCAGCTCCTGGCAGCGGGGCCAGCTGCTTAATTTGCCAGGTGCTCCAATGAATACAATAATGTAGTGAAGTGCGAGGCGTCTCGGGTTCAGGAAGTAAACGTCCTGCTAGTTATATGCATAGATAACGTTTTTTTTTTAGCATTTGGAGCACTTCCAAAGCTCGAGTGGGCATGAAACACTCTCGCTTAAATAATAAATAAAGGGAAAGGTACAAACATGACTGCGCAAATCTTTAGAAGTCAACTTGATTTCCAGCGAGCATTGTGGTGAAAAGCATCCAGTCATCGAGTCTGAAGTTCTGTTGTTCTAACAGCAAACTGACTCCATATGTTGCACTGTTTACTCTTCTCCCAGCAGGAAGTTATTTATAGAAGGCAGATTGAGTGACTTCTTATCATGCACATTAACACTAAAATTACACTTTGGAGAACTGAAAGCATTTCAGCGGCGGGATTTGCTAAGTTGGTCTTATCTCGTTTTCCGCATTTTGTCAATGAGCGTCATGATGATACTTAGTTTTGGAGGAAATACACCATTAAATGTAAAATTGTATTGACACATATAGTCACTGCTTCTACACAGCAAACTGTATGAGAAAAATAGCTATATATACTGTACATATGTCTTTCTTTTGGATACAGTACATATACATCCATGTGGTCAAACGGAAATTAAATTCTCCTAAAAAACGATTTAAAAAAGAAAATGTGTTGAGAGGGTTATAGCTGCTAAGACGACCCAGCTGAGCCAGAGAGAGTACAGCCACCCGCCTCCACCCCCACCTGCACATTCCTCCATGCTTGGTTGGCTCAGCTAAGAGTAGTCAAGTGAAATGGAAACCCTAGTCGATGCCGAGGCTCCATTCGCACCTCACCGCACTCGCCGCACTTCCAATTCCCAGCTGGTCCCCGACCAACCTCCTGGCCTCCCCGCTCCTCCTCTTCCTCTCTCTAACACCTCAGCAGCCTCATCCCACCATCGCGACCGCCTATGCTGCCTTTATTACTGCACAGGTTGTGGGAGGAAAGGGAGCTTGCCCACTGGCCCATGTCAGGTTCTACTCAAACATATGGGAAACAAGAAGAGCTCAGTGTAGCGTGAGTCGGCAGCGAAATTACCTGAAAAGTCGAGGCTGGGCAAAGGAATAATTTTAAGAACTTTATCTAGCATAGACAAGTATCAATGCTTTGGGCAGGGGTTTCTGATACAGAGATATACCGTACATGCTCTCAAAAGCCAATATTAAATGATTCAAGTGGCAATATGCTACATAATATGTCTTTGCTTGTAGACACTTTTGGCCAGCAGCTGGACGCTGTTCTAAATCCATAGAGCCCTGTCAGAGGCCCTGCCTGGGATCACAATGCAGAACTTGAATTATAAGACACAAGCATTATGAATATTATTTCGGCCTCAAGAGAAATAAATTATGTAAAATAAATATTGTTCATTTGCATTTTTCAGAGCTGGTACTCTTGAATGTTGTTTTGTTGCAAGTTGAATTAGGAAATGCTTTTTTATTAATATTTCATGGGACAGTAGAGAATCCTGTTCATTTAGCTTTTTGATGTCAGAAGTCTAGTCAAGCATTGTGTGTACTGGTGAATCAATGAGGCATGTATGACTGTCAATCCAGTTATCTCAGATAAAAAGAAACACGATATTAATTTAGCAATCGTATCTAGGAGTTGGCAGCGGTCATGTCAGACACATCCTGTGGAGGAGTGAGTGGCGTCCCCGTAGAGCACTGCTTTTTTGGAAATCCTGTAGTACATTTCATTAGCTGTTTGCCTAAAAGTGTGTTTACGTGTGTGCTTAAATGTATCTCAGTGGGCGTATAAAAAAACACCCGGAGACAAAACAAGCAGTTACTCAGGCGGAAAAAACAAAACTATGCATTTGGGAGAAGAACAATTCCCACTTGCCGTTGAGGGAGGGGATAATTCCTGGATGCCAGGCAGCAACAAGAACAAAAAAAAACGTATTTAGCAAATTATTTCACAAGACCAAGGGAAAATAAAGACATTAGCTCAGGCAATAAACAGATAACATATATGATCTACACAGATCTTTCATCTGAGTCTGGTAATCATGTACATCTCAGGGACTCTGCATGACCATTAGTTATTTAGCAGTGGTACATACAAACAATTAAACATACTGAGTATAAAGTGCTACAGAGATGAATCCTAAAACCCTGAATGGCACTTTTGCACTTCCTGTTCCCTGATGCAAAAATAAAGGTCTTTGGTTAACACTAGTGTAAAAGATTTTAACCTTTTGTTCTACAACATAAAACATGTCAGTTAATACCCCGTCTCGTGAACTTTGGCGCTTTTACGTGTCATAAAAAGGGCAGTTGTTAACAAGTGGATAAATGAGACCAAACATCAACCTGCCGAACACTAGTCCGCCTTTAGCGGACGACGTGGTGGTGACATGAAGTCATGTGACCGTGGTGTAGTTTGTCTACAGCCAATGTTAGGTTTAAAAATCATAAAACTGGTGTTTCTTCGTGAAGATTATCTTGTTGAACTAAATGTGTAAGTAAGATAAAACGTCTGTTTGCCACAGAGCAGATTTTTTGTGATTATCTAATATCCAATGGTGAAATCCCATTGTATTTTTGTCGAGGGAACCAGTGGGATGCTGACTTCTGTGTTGGCCTACAAAGATATCTCATCCCTGCAGCACACTTTAGCAGAGAGAAACTGCTTGCAGTCCTCTGGTTCATTAACATGGAGTCATATATTGGTGTAGTTTCCTCTGTAGTTTTTCAATGTGCCATTGATTGGAATTTTGCAGATCCACGCTAAGACAATGTGAAATTGTGAAATTAGCTTACAACCAATATTTTTTCACCTTATGTTTCACCCAACATTGCAATGGGCCGGCTCTAGAAAACCAAGTGTAAATACCAGTATACAGTATGTGTGGGAAATGCTGTCATTGATATTATTTATATATCTGGCTCCAGATGTTCTGAACAGCGGTAACTGCCTGTGGCTCTGTGAGGAAGAGTGTTTTCTCTTTGTGTCCCTCTCCTCACATAATAAAGATAAGGGTCTTCTCAATAATGCACCGGATTTGATAGATTAGCTGCAAAAGCAATAGCCAGGAGTTCAGCCTTCAGTGTTTTCCTGCCGCAAACTGTGGCACTGCAACCAAGTTCCACCCAATGGAACAGCTCTCCTGGGCTTCCACATAAAAGACCACAGCAGCTGTTCCATCATTTTTGCAGCTTTCCAGCTCGCAATGTTCTCCATCACCCTCCTATACTCCCAATCTCTCATCCCTCTCCGACTCTCTCTCTCTCTCTTTCTCTCTCTCACCTGAGGGTGTGATTAGCAGAGTCGATTAGCGTGCACTAATCAGGCTAAAACACAGACTGACAGATGTAGAATGCCAAAAATGACTTTTTTTCTGCTAACTTTTTCTTTCCCCAAGTGATTTCCTTAAATTAGTGAAAGGCGTCTTGCCACAATTCATCATCAGAGTAATTATTTGTGTGTGTGTGTGTGTGCGCGTGTGTTGCATGTAGTACATCGTAGACAGTCTCGTGTCAGTACAAGCTTCTCTTGAAATAAACAAGACTTCATCCTGTTGCCTACCCTCTGTAGCTTCTAATGATATTTCAGTCAGTAGTATGCCAAAGCTATTTGTGTGCTCTGACGTTGTTATTCACTGTGGCCTTTTTCTTCAGAGTTTGGCACAGTGAGAGAGCTCACAAAGTAACACTATTAATAATCTGTATTAGTAATCTGTATTCCAAGTAAAAATGGCATTTGGTGGTTCTTGAGAAAGTTAGATCAAATCGTATAAAAGCAAAGATCATTTGCTAGATGGCACTGCAGCAGTGCTGCCACCATTTTGGACTGAAAATGCCATTTTTTTTTTCTGTGGCCATGGATGGATACTGTGTTCGTTCAGACACCCAGTGATGTTGGTGTCCGTCGTTGTATATGGTCATGGGAGGCAGAAATATACAATTGCAGAGCACGAGTCTCAACCAACAACACAACCAACATGGACAGACAGGATTTATTTCCCAGTAGCTGCAATCCACTGACACAGTTTTAACGTGGGAAGCCAGTGACGTTCCATGTTGGTGGGACCAGGGCATCAGGATCTTTTCTGCAGAAAAGGGTGAACCTCCCATATGTTACACCCTCCAGTTAAATCCCTTGCTGGCAGAAAGAAAGTAGCCGGGGCCACTGTGTGACACCATGTGTCACAGAGTTAGCACTGTCTCATATTTGTCCAAGCTGTTCTTTAGCCAACAGTGGAATTCGCAATGACAAGCAGTGCAGATACAACTGAACATTCTGGAAAGAAAAAAAGAAAACAAAAAATAACTCGGACTCTAAAGCAAGAACAAGAAGAAGCAAAATCAGTGGGGACCTGCTTGTATTTTCTTCCACTTCTGTTGCCCTTCATACTATCTTGTCATTATTGATATGATGGCAAGAAGAAGAAGCAAAAAGCCCCTCCCGATGTCTTTTGTTTGAAAAGTCTCTTTCCGACACCCTTAGCAATTTTGGCACGCCATTAATATGCCACTTTTTCTTGTGAAAGCTTTCATGTTCATTTCATTTATTATGTGCAAATTCAAAATGTGCATACAAATTGGTGGATGGAAATCAACTTAATGTGAGCAGCAAGATGTGTTATTGTAAGAGACTGAGTTGGACACGAGAGCTTGAATAGACTGCTCTGTAAAATGGGGCTCGGGAAATGTAGATTGTGTCAGTTTGTCCGAGTGTGGTAGCATGAGTTGTCTGCTTGAGCCACAGCAAGGTTGGCTTCATATTTTTTTGCTCGTCCCTCCATTCATGAAGTGGAATGGAGAGCTGAGCTTCTATGGTCTCACAGGATGTTCCTTGTTGATTAACACTGTTACAAAATCATGACCTTCCTGTTGTAGCAAAAAGCTTCGGGGTGTCCAATTACGTGTCTAAATCAAGACAAACTTGGTAAAATAGCTCATTGGCTATTTAAAGGAAACAATTTGGAAATTGTCAAATATATTGCAGCTAAGAACTTTGTAACTTTAAAGTTGAAGAGGCATATGTTTAATTTGGCCTTGAGAGTTTTGTGCGTTGTGGGGAGTTAATGCTTAAATGTGTTCTTGCAAAGCCATGTAATCCTTTATGTGATCAGGAAAGCATGAGGTTTGAGGGCTGGGGGAAATGATGTGGATTGGGTAATCCTCCAGGGTCTTAACGCACTTGGAAAACTGGAGACATACCCTATTGTCTTTGCATGTGGTTAAATGATGATGTCTCTCCTGCACACCGCTCTGCTTTTCCCCTCATGCATTAATAATTATATGAAAACTATGTTTCGTATGAAAAGTTAGCGTCGGCTAAGAGCCTCGAAAAGAGCATATTTTGAACATGAGGCAGCAGTCCAAAATGAAATTTTGAAAATGGCAGTACAGCATTTGTTCAGCTGTAATACTTGTAACATGTATTTAACTGAAATTGTGGAAATCCGGCACAGTGTCTGATGGTTACTCACAGCAAGAGACCTTATTTTACAGCATGCACTGCTTTAGCAGCTGCACTGACCAATGGAATAAATCATTTTAAATGAGACAGCTATGGTAATTTTTTACCAGCGTGACTTTATAATGTATCAAAAGCGGTGAGTTTGAGCTGAATTTGAAACTTTTACTATGCATGTGTATCTGGACTTCCCCATCTGCCTTTTTCTTCATAGCAACCACAAGTAAAAGTGATAAGCAATGGCAAAAGTTTCTCTTAGCAACCCCTAGAGGCTGATATGTTTGTTCTAACCCCAGGACCGGCACATGCCTGCCACACTAGGCGAAAAACAAAGATTTTTATGTTTCCCTTCATTTGCAACCTACCATCCGAACATCAACACACACAGGCCTGTACTCCATACACATAATGCAAATAACACTGCGAGTCTGCAAACAATGTCAACAATATTGAAGTATGTGTGCATTTTGTTGATCCATATACAAATAACTCACCGGACAGGTCTGCATAATAACTCCAATAACCTGTTTGCAAATAGTCATGACAGCATCATGTAAGTTATAGCTGTTTTCCACATAATCCTATTTCCGCTCTGCAAAGGGAATAACACAACTGCAAATCTCTCTGAAACACCACATTCTCATGTGCATCAAATACAAATGTTTGTAAGCAACCAAAGCACCGTCTAGAGAGCAAATAAAACTTACGTTTTACATCTGACATGTGAGTGCTAGCACCTGCCTCCTCTTCTCTTTTGGAGCAACATCGGTAACATTAGTTCAACCAGTGGCACTAGAGGTCTCTTGGTTCGGTGGTACCGGATCTTAACAACGAATCCCTTAGTTTTCCGGTTTAAAGATGACGCTAAATGTAAAGTCAGGGTGTCATCATTAGGGAGTAGTCCATTGGGTGCAATGAATATGTAAATGTCATGCCAATTTGTAGTTCTAGAGATATGCAAGTAGAAAATGACTGATTGTGTATGTCACTGCAACAGCATGTCTTTGATCTGTTTCTTCATGGATTTATTTATTTTTTTTCACAAACAATGGCTGTCCGTGACTTCCCTGACGGTAGGAAAACCTGCAGTCGAACCGAGCTTGTTAGCTTCTGACTGTGGCAAGCGCATTAGTAGGTTCACTTCAAAGACATTAATAATGACACAAAGAAACTAAGCTGAACTGCTGTTATCCTTTAAGGTGTGTAATGCCTAGTCCACTGGATTGTTTGAGCCTGGTTGAGTTGTTACTGTGATAAAGGGGAAGTCCACATGACTGACCAGCCTGCCAAGCTGTGCTTCACTCCACCCAGACAGATAAAGACTTTAGTCTCGCCTTGTCACTGTGTCGCACTGCAACAAAACAATTTGCCTTGGCTTAAGGTCTGTAGCTTTTGTCATTTTATAACACATGGGCGGGAAAGATGGGAGTAGCTGTCTGACAGCTGTAGACTTTCTGCTAACAGTGGTGCTCCCATTCAACAAGTTTCTTTTAAGATGAAAGCCCTGCACAAAGCCTTTTGTCCCACATCCATATTTGATATAAAGGCAAGGGTTGTGGCTGTGTTCTTGTCTCAAAGTGATATTGTGTCATTTGATGTTGGCAGATGGGAAGACATGAGAGGCCTGATTGGGTTAGAACAAACAGTGACGAGCGCAGTTTGACACTGCGCTAAAATATGTGCCATCCGGCTTTGAAGAGACAATTAACATGGGAGCCAATTGCTGTTGCCTTTTTGTCTTCTCGGTGCTGTCACAACAGTGGCCTGACATATTTTTGTAGTGTAGGGCTCAATTAGCATTACCCTGACTTGAGAAATGGTGTAAAAGATCCAGATCCTGTACCAGTCTGTTAGACACCTCCAAGTATGCTAGGTCGCTAGATATAGTGTAACTTGGAGGCAATGTGACATTCCTTGGCAACCCTTCTGCCAAATCTACTCTTTTCTCATCCAAGACATACAATTAACCTCATGACTTACTGATAACTTGCTGCTAAATTGGTCCAAAGCAGAACTCATTTGGCTGAAACTATTTGTCCCTGAAGCCAGAGGTGGCTTCCGTGACATGAGAGGAAAGTAGGGTAAAGTTTAGAACATGAAATCTAAAAAGGAGGACATTTTCTATTCTCCCCCTTAATTAGCTCCCACATATCCACCCTCACCTAAAAGTTTCTAAATCTGTGGATTGGCCTCATTAGACGAGTAGAGCGCTGCAGTGTGGGATGTGTGATCAATGGCCTAAACTGAGAGTAGGCCCATGCTGATCACTTGCTAAATCCCACTTCTGATAGGAGTTGTTGTTCGGCACCAGAAGAGCTAACTCAGTTGATTAAATATGCACCTCCCTTCCCTCCTTTTTCCTCCCATCTCTGCAGACCTGAGTGATTGCCTGGGATGGGAAGGGGAGTTTGTGGAGAGAGAGAGAGGCTGATGGAGGAATGAATGGAGGGCAGAAAAGAGGAAAGATCAATTGTGGATTTAGCTGAGAGCACAACCTTGGCAAGTGCATGCAACCCACAGCAGATAATATGATTATCTTGGGAGAAAAAAAACAAAACACAACAAAGAACCCGACCTCGCCGCATTATACAAAGGAAGATGTAAGAGGAGTCGTGTCTTCCATGCAGGCTTTAATTCAACAATATTTACTGGATGCCATGCTCATTTTTTTTTATCTATGCCGCCAGCTTAAGAAATAATAATAAATAAATCATAAAGTAATACCATGGTCCAGGGTGTATTATATTGTGGCGGATGACAAGAAGCCGACTAATGCAGTGGAATTGTGCATTATTTGTCAGTGGGAGTGAAGCATGTGAGGATCTGGCACATCAATCAAGATTGCCATTTCGACATGGCAGTATTGAATAGTGTGGATTAGCCACCCACTGTGAGGAATCAGTGAGGGACGAATAAATGCATGATGCTTTTTTTTTTCTTTTTTTTATCCACTGTCCTTTTGTCCATACTGTCAGTGTGTGCCTCAAAGTAATTATCAGCTGATGAATGGTAGATTGTTTTTGCAGCTCCCTGTCAGCATTGTAGCTGTTGTCCTCTGGTAGATGCTGAAAAAGGAACCGTGTTACAGAAATAACACGTCTTAAGTTTTATGTTTGTGAATCTCAAATCAAAAGCAGACAGTAATGATATGTGCTGTTCTAGGATTGTATTCCTTCTCAGACTCCCATTGTGATCAAATTCATTGGACTTGGATGAACTGTGTTTAAAAGAAGAACTGCAGTTTACTACAGCTTAGATTAAGACTGAAAGTGATCTTTAAACTTTCATCCATCCATCTGATCTACTCCCTTTAAGGTTTTAAACCTGAATCAAAATTATTCCGCCTTCGATAGTGAGAGTGGACAGTCATATGCCTGACTGCAAGAGGTCTCTAGTCAGGAAAACATCAACCCCGGTTGTTCTAAACATTCGACCAAATGACCGATGCTGTTGTTTTTCCTAGTGAGGACAGCCTCCATCTGGAACTATGACCCACATTCATCTGGAAATGCCATCTCTTCGAGATTGAGCTTTAGTGAGGATTTGTTTTTTTAAAGTTATTAATCATTCCAAATGGATTTTTTTTCCACAACCTGAGCTTTGTTTTTACAATTTTGGCCATCATTCTTATGATCACTTTTGTTCAATTGGCAACTTCCAGCAATGTGGCAGTGTCTTGAACCTGTGTTATTTCTAATGGCTAGCAGGGGGTGATCTACATCTAACTTCCACAGCATTGTCTGGTTTAAGTGTTTTGTTTTACTCTTTCCTACTAAGTTGTCAGTTCATTTTCAGATTTTGGTTGCCTAAAAAGTTTTTCAGCTGTTTTGTTACTTCTGGTTGCAAAAAAAGCAAGGTGGTGACGGCCAAAATACCGAACTTGAGGCTTATATTGTCCACAAAGCAATTCGTTTTAATCTTCACATTTTTGAAGGCACTGACAGACGGTGTCGTATTGCTGAGCTGATTGAGCGTCAGATCAGCATGGGCTGTTTGGGCAGGCAGTTAAAAACTTTGGATTTTGTTATTTAGTTTGGCGCACTTGTAAGTAGAAGTGGTTGGACTTTTTTTTTTTTTACCAATGTCTGAGGCTGGTGCTTTTTGGTGTATAACTCTGTCTGTACTTTCCGCATTCTGTGACTTTCCCTGTGCCATTGGTCCATAAAATATTGAAAGGTCCACATGTAAACCTTCCAAAATCAAATCAAAGTTTGATCCGATCTGTGCCTTCTTTGGCCTTTTTCTTTGACAACTCTTGCCCCTTGCTGCCAAAGGAGACATTTGGAGTCACCAAACATTATGCTCTTGCTGAGGGTGAGTAAAGGTGAGAACAGAATATAGACTTCTGTCTGGACACGTTGTCTCCAGCTCAGTCTCTGGCTGTCTCCCTTTCTCTCACGTAGAGGAAATGGAAGCTGCTCGCTGGAGATAAGCCTCCCCTTGCCTGTGAATTGCAGCTGCCACTGTCAATATGCAGCGGCGTTTCGGTATCCATTTCTGCGTGTCTTGTCATTGGCAGAAGTGACAGGTAGATTGGATGGAGGAACTGCGAGCTGGGACGGGTCACCGGCTTGGGCATCTGACACCTGGAAATCTGGTGTCAGCCCGCTGGCCATTGGCATTCAGACATACAGCTCAATGTGCATTTAAAATGGGGCTGTGAAGTGAGACAAGGCTGAATTCATGCATTCCCTCCCAGAATGCATTTTTAATGGGGGGC
>NW_022280075.1:2364945-2438528 GCF_004355925.1 Anarrhichthys ocellatus | reverse complement strand
TGGGGGGGGGGGGGTGGGTGATGTTTATGAATGTGCTGGAGGTTTGAATGGAAAATATTAGCCACACTTGTTTCTTTGAGCCTCCAATGTGTCACATAAGCTCAGCCTGCAACATTTCACCTGATCAACACTTGACAATGATAGACAGCAGATGTGTTAATATTACAGTTCATATGAAATATCAATGATGGAAGTTATTGAAGTAATAAACCTCCCTGAGAAATTTGTCAAAATCAAAATTTTTATTTTATTGAACATTATGAAAATTATATTCAAAAGGCAGTTTATATTTTTTTTCCATTAGCAACGAGCTAAAATCGGGACACGATTCAAATGCAAAAACCCTTTGAAATTATATTTTCAGGTTTGAGAGTCAATTTGTGTCGGCCAATAAGAAAATGAATACGAGTCCATTTCAACATTCTATTTCATTATGATTACATCATTGTTATACTTACAAGTATACGCAAAATATTTTTGATCAATTTATCTTACATTATATTTTATTTACATCAAATTATATTATTAGCAGACATATAGTATACCTCCATATATAATGAATTATTAAAACAAAATATTAATAAATCATTCACTCAAGCTTAATGTGTCCCAAGATGACATTAAATGTGAAGTGTAAATGACTTTGTTGCATATTAACACTGCTCTATGTTATTAAAATATGGTAGAAAACTGTTTGACAAATGAGCCCCATTTTATTGAAACAGCACACCTACTAGGCGACAGACAATTACCCTTGCGGGCCAGCATGCAGGAATTTGTCCCTCAATACGCTTTGACAGCGTGGTGCTATATCATAGTTAGCCCCGCAGACACACTCGTCAGCCTCACACTTGATCCTGAACACAAAAGCTGTCAGCCAGGTCAGAGGCTCCGGGGGGGCTGACGTTGTCTGCAAAACACAGCTATATCTTCCAACAAATGGGATACGAGTTTGATGTTGTGGTGGTTTACGTGCGGTTGTGAGGTGGGTGTGGAGGGGTACCCAGAAAAGCACCCAGCCTGTGTTGTGCAGTGACATTATAAGACACACACAGGCAGGGTGACGGAATCCAGGCCACTAAAGGAAGCAAGGGCCCTGATTAAAAAAAAACACTGCATAGATAGCTCAATGCCTCAAAAGTTTTTTTTAGCAAATAGAAAAAGCTGAAATTGCATTCTTAAATAAATAGTTCAATATTTAATTTCTCATGCCTTTTTTTCAATCAAACCAAAAATGTCATCCCATGTACCCAGCAGCTCCCGGACATGGTGACCCAATTTCCACCAGGTATAACCATGTGATCTGTGTCTGGATATCTTATCTGTAGAGATAAAAAGCTAATGTAAATACACACCGATCCATTGGGATTGGAATGGGATCCAATCCAGCAGACCTCATCTGTAGGTAGTCCTGCACACACTGTGATCACAATATAGGGATTCAGAATTTATCCAACACAATTGGTTGCCATGTGTAAATGCGAAGACGTTAATATTGAGATAATGGATGACATGTTAATACCAGTAAACGGAGTTGTCAGATCAAGCTTGGAACAAAGCCAACAACCTTATGTTGCACACCACCCTTGTTTACATTTTCTATTACATCGTTAAGTTCCTCAAATGTTCCTGCATCTCTAGCTGTACAGCAAGGTACAGTTGATGATCCTGGCACATACGTTCTGAGAACAAGGCCTTTGATTAAATCACATAAAGTAATATAAGCTTAAGTGATCCTTGCAAAAAGAGTGTCAAGAGTAATCATGTATGATATGGATTGTTTCTAAAGGCAATGTGAAACAACCTATTTTGAGGGTTTTTTGGGATGAATCGTTGGTCCAAAGCAGCAGAACTTCAGCAGAATTTTTGTAAGACATATATATTTAACATACTCTTGGTAAAGGCTAGCAAATTTCTACACTTTTTTTAATAGGTTTTTATCTTTATCATGGCCACTCAGAAATGAGAATGATATTTGCTATACCTCTAAGATGCCAAATATAATTGGAATGTCCCTTTAAGGACAAGAAACATCGAGAATGTTCACACACCTCATAGGTTTTAAGCTCTCACTTCATGTATATGTTTAAGCATTCACTCCCAACACTCAAATATAATAGCACTATTTATGCCGTTATTCATGGTAAACCTTAAAATGAGAATGGTCATATCTTGATAATGTACCTGTAATGATGCAGTATATGGGAGCTTTTATTGCTTCATAGAAATATGTCATCCCTTAATGATCTTTATACTTGCCTCCTCTCCGCCACATTGTTCCTTTACTCTATTGGAGCTATAAACTGGTCTGCTCCATAAGATATATGATGCAAACTAGCTGCGGCAGTCCAGCTTAAGGTCAGCCAAGGATACTTTCTGCCTGAGGGCAGGAGGAAGGGAACGACTGTTCACGCGGAACACAAGTAACTGTGTGTTTGTGTGCACAATCACCTGCGGTGAAGTAGGACACCACCGTGCAAGCTCAGGCTTAAGTCAAAGCGACAGGTGCATCATTTGCACCACAAAACCCCCTGTTAAGTCCTTCATACACAAATACAGCCGTCATTGTATTTGTTTGTGTCCAATTGTAGTAAACCTGTATCTGGAGGTAGTTGGAGACTGCTATGGCAAATAGCAAGACAAAGTTTATTGTGTTATTCGGTGTGTAAATCCAGAACAGATACATTTTTTAAAATCGTACCTACATATACCTTTGTCAAGGCACTGCAGGTTTTCTGCAAATGTCGCTGTCTTAAACCCCCTTTTTCCATATTTTTTGCATTTGACATTTCTTTAATCAGCAGATTTAAACCACAAATCACCTACCATACTGTACATGAATCAGAGGTCTGTAACATAGGTTTAATTATGTTTCTTCAATCTTCTTCTGTTTCCTTTCATGGGTTTATAACAATGAACACTACGGTGAAAATGATGAGAGCTCCCACTGAGCTTTGGGTGTAAATCCAGCAAGTTGAGTCAAGCTTAATAGCCTGCTCAGCATGGAGAGCCATTTGGAAAAGGTGAAACCTCAAATCAGTGGTACATTTTTAGTCATGCAGAGACTTTTTGTATCCAGGGCCAAAAGAAATCACTTGACCAAAAATGAATTGCCCAGGTACTAGTCCACTATGCGAGTTTGGGCAATAAAATCCCCACCAGTATAAATATCAACTTTATTCCAGCAGTGTGTCAATAAGGTTTGGAAGTCTGGTTAGATTCAACACGGATCTTGTCACTTGTTTTTGCCATGAAGGCATTCGATTTCATGATTTGGTCACTAACTTCACCGTAGCACTATAACTGTGTACATTTCTGCCAGAAACTTTGCAATATGGCTCACACACTTTCTTGTTTACTTTTTTTTGGCAGCTGGTTTTGTGTTGTGTTCAGGTGATATTGGGAGAACTCCAAAAATTGCATTATGTTGCTTCAATCTCATTCTGCATTGAAAATGACTGGGTTTAAAAATATCAACCTTGAAAAGCTAAACATGTACTTCTTTCGTATATTAAACACAGTTTTATTGTAATGACTCATTTATTTTTAAAATTACCTTGGACTGCTGACATTTGTGGATTTCCTGTTATGTTTACTGGCTTATCTTGGCACATATTAGTAATTCCTGACTCCAGGTGGGCGATATCAAAGCCTGCTAAAAAAAAAAAATCAACAACAAAACAAAAACAAGGAAATTGGATGAAGGCAGGTTCCATCGCAGTGTAGCTGTTTCTGTTCAAAGGATGCTTTTTTAATCAAGTTTTGGGTTCAACTGTTGGAAATTATGTTGGCCTTGTGTCTGTTTATTCAAAAACAGCAGTGCTGGCAAACCTACGCACAGCTGTACTGATGACAATAGACAGGAGTAATTGTCAGAAAAGAAGGAACCAGGAAGATGATTCCGGAGGAAATTAAACTGAAGTTAACAAAATACAGTGTGATGCATTTCACACTAACTCTGATACATGAACAAATGCAAGACACACACACACACACACAACGGCACATGGATACTTTAGTGGCTTTGTAATATGAGGAAGAACAACTGCATGACATTCCAGCTGAATAGTAAAAACAGAACCTAAAGTGACATTTCACCCCAAAATCCAGAATACATACTTTCAGTTTCATGAAACTGCTCACAACAAGGTCTGTGGATTACCTGGAGTAACCAGGTCATGATTTCTGGGCTGAGACAATGCTGCTGAGTTCAAATGTATTTTTTGGCTCTTTGAGCACCACAAGCCAAGTGCCATATATTCCCATTGTATATTAGAGAGAAGGCAGACATCTCAACGGCCAATATCTCCAAATCTAGGCAACTCACAGCAAAACTGTGAGATAACACAAGATTAATAAATAGCACAATATATCAAATGATTGATTTTACAGTGACCTGTCCCTTTAAATAGCTTCAATGGGAAAAGTAACTGAAGAAGTTAATAATTTTATATACTTGAAAATTGGCAACTGACATTTTATTATTTTGAAAACATTATATCTCCTTCTTTTGAACCCCTTGCTCATTATAAAAAAAAGCCACAGGCCTGTGAGTGTGTCAGGAAATAAAATGAAATCTGGGTCACATTGTGAGACATTTGACATTTGTCGTTTCACTTCTTTTTTTTATTTTTATTCCATAGCAGTCCTTTCAACCGATAAAAGGTTTGCCTTACATCATAGCACAATTACAACATGTAATGTAGATTTAACAAGATTATTTGAGTTCATTTCAATAGTGATTATGATTTTAATTGTTGTTATTAATATCAGTTAGCACAGTGTACATTTGCACTGTGTACTGCTTAAAGGCTCCATTTCCCCTTCGTAATCTGGCACATGTTGAGGTATAAGGAGCCCACTATTCATATTGTCTTTTAACCTCGAATGCACACAGTTTAATAACGTGTTTGTACAAGATACACGGATACACATTGCTTTTCCATCAGCACAAACCACATGTGCCAACCTTTTAATAATGGGTTTGTAGCATAAAACACTCACTCCCACATCTGCTGTGAGGGATCGCTGGCATGGTCGTAGCATGCTGCCAACACGGATTTAAGGCTACCTTCTAAAGCCGCTGGCACAATCTGAAGGCAGCTAATTAATATATACATTAGTATGCATGTGTGACTATGTTAGTAAAAAGAAGGAGGGGGGAGTTATGACACATTCCATTTAGGTGCTTATGAAGTCACATGTTTATTCCTGAGCGCTGAAAGTAGAAATTGGACCATATCGTATGAAACTGTTCATATACCACATCTCTACCTTGGTGATTAAGTATCTAATCTAACAGAAAAAGGAAATTTGAGTAAATTAGTATATGCACAACTAAGTTTCAAATGTAAATCGGCATATGGAGGTGGTCAGGGTGGTGGATCAGTCAGAAAACACAGGGCCTTCACCCCCATGCATGTCCCATGTGCTTTTGCAAAACCAAGCTTTTCATTTTCGTTCTTATCAATTTTATAAAATATTTTACTGAGGGGTTTGTTCATATCACATTCATAGCCTGATTTATAACATTTTTAAAAACATGGCAACATTGTATTCATGGCTGTTGACAGTATTTGATGATTTATGGAGTTACAAGAATTGTTAACCTGGCTTCATCCAGTTGTTCAGATCTCTCTTCTGTACTATACAAATTAGCACATATTTGAACATACATTTTCAGAAAACAAAGAAAAATGGTCTTAATGCAAGTAATCTACTCGGGAAGTTCATGCCAATATTGATTAGTTACATTTCCTACGTGTCTCCCCTTAATGTATGCACCTTTATGGACCTGAAGACCTTTGGTGGGAACCGCAAGGCATACTTAAAAGGTTACCAGGGGATGAAAATCACCTGAAATGATCCCATGTAGAGGATGCATACAAGTGAAAACCAGTTTAGGATTATTTTTTTAAATTTCTGCTCCATTTTTGGGCTGTTCCATTCAGAAAAATGTCACCCATGAGTAAAAAGAAGGACATCTCATAGTCGAGGCTTCATCTCCGCTGTTGCAGCTCCTTAGATGTAAACATAGAACTACAGTAAGAGTCTCCAAGACCACATTTTGCCATGATGACACAGACACAGACACACAAGGTACAAATATTACCAGCCTGGTACATTTTTCTTCATCTTTATTTAACCAGGCTGTCTTATTGAGACTAAGATCTCTTTTCCGACAGAGACCTGAGAACATGAAACATTTTCAAGAACACTATCTAACAGAAACTACACAATAAACAGGAATTACAAGAATAAGAATCATAAAAAAAAACGGATAATAAAGCTGTAAAATATCCAAGGGGAATGCAAGACTCTAGTTTGAGGACAGATGGCAGTTCATTCCATTTAAAAGGTGTAGCCCTGAAACCAGTTCGGCCAACACGAGTGCGTACATGAGGGATATCTAATAGTTAAGTATTCACTGAATCGTCTACTGTAGTTTCTACATTTGAACGAGGGAAGAGATGTGAGCGAGTTTGGTAGCTTCTACAGCAGAGCTTAATAAATGAATAACATGAGATGAGGAGTCGGGAGGTACATCCAACAGATGATAGTTGAGAGATGATACAGAGAACAATGTATGTCCGAAATTTGTCATTTGTGATAAAGCGTAAAGCCGAATGATACACAGGGTTCAACAGCTGAAGTGTTGATTGGACTGCATGACTATGCAGAATAACTCCACAGTGAAGGACAGACATGATTGTTGACTGCAGAATAGTTTTACCGCTGGAAGAAGATAGAAATCCTTTAATTCGATACAAGACGGCTAGTTTGAATTCAAATTTCTGAGTCAAATGTTGAATATGAATCTTGAAGTCTGCTGTCAAGCCAAATTCCAGTGAGAGTAGCGTGAGTGCCATATAAAGTTTTATAAATACATGGTGCTGGATCACTGAAAACTGTGGTTTGCATAAAACTGCTTTAAAATAAAATCATAATCTTTTTCAATTTGGTTCCTCGTTCCCTGCCGAGTCTCACTCCTTTCAAAACTTCAGTTTTCTAACAAAAACACTAGAAACTCAATGAAACTCTGTTTCCCCTGCAAAGTCTCATGCTTCCGAGTCCTGCCAAGACATGGAGTGATGCCATTTTTGTCTCGTGTGTCTATGAAAGCATGCTTTGAGGAAGTCGGCGCATGCAGACACATGCATGTCATTTGGAAGGTGTTCCGCAGAGTTTGCACCCCCCCCCCCCATCTTGTCACATACTCCTCTCGAAATACAGCTCTCTCTGTCTCTGTCTGTCTCCCCCTCCCCTGTCTCCTTCCCACACCGCCCAGTAAAAATAAAGACACAACACCAAACCTGGCAAGTGGCGATGGCAACTCAGCAGCCTGGCAAAGGACATGAATCAGAAAGAAAGCCTAGAGCTGTCAGAGAATCGACGCAGTCAAGCTGCTGAATGAGCTGGGAAAATATTTAACTGTGCGGAAGCAGGTCCGATAGCATTGCTGCTGCACTGTTGTCTCTTCTTGTCTTTCTGTCTTATTATTTGTGATATGCTTTTCATTTGGTTTGAAAACCCCCACAGTGTTTCTTCATCTTGAGTAGACGCGTTTTTTTCCTTATCGCGTATTGCTTGATGGTCTGCTGCTTCACACTCTGTTGTAGGTAAATTAGATTTAATAAAATTTGAGGCGGTGTTTAATTGCGATAGATATAGCATGGTGTTAGATGGAATGAAGTGTTTTAGCAGCTTAATATACCACAGGGTTCACCGTTAGCGTACCGTGTCAGATTAGAAAATAAATGGAGCCAGCTTGAAGCTTGACACACACCTGTTCCCAGCTGTAGTCACACTTGAGCATTTGTTTGCCTGTCACCTACAATGAGTTTCAAAGCTGATATTCCAGCAGTGTCACAATCCTGTCAGGATGCGATTCTCCCACTTTCTTTTTCTTTTTTATAATGGTTGACATGTGACCCCGTCAAGCGGAAAACATTTTCTCCTCCGCTTTTCTTTGACTTTGAGGTCTTTGTTCTTCTTTCTTGTTTTTTTTTTTTGTCACACTCTGTGTAACTCTTAGCCTACTCACATGGTGACGCATTATATGAGGGAATTGACAAATGTGAAAGCACGGAGAGAACCTTAACGGAGTCTGCTTAATGTTTCTGTTGAGCACACAAGATTGCTGCTTTGTTTTAAAAAAAGAAAAAAAAGCCTTCCTCTCTGCTTCCGCTCACCTCACATGTCCTTCTCTTTACTGATTCCTGTTGATGGTTACAAGTGTCGCTCAGCTAATAGGTTGCTTGGTCCCATTCAAGGTTGCCGGCTGAGTGAGCAACCATACTGCTGTTGTATATGTTGCCCTTTCAGTAACTTGTGTCACTGGGATGAAAAGCAGACGGGCCTGTCCAGCTGATCTAATTCCCAGGGCGTCATATACCGACGCTTTGTCAAGCCGTCTGTATGAGACGCACCGGGCTTTCAAGTACACCCATCCCCATCCTTATTATGGTCAGAGAAAGTGATGCGGGAGTGTGTTGATGTAATATAAAGACTAGGAAGGAGGGCAGCTGGATGGGTCAAACAAACACAGGGTTTTTAATCGGAGACCAGTGTTTGTGTCCCAAAGTGCTGTTGAGTTATTTTGAAGTTACGTGTTTTCTGTATGTTACGTTGCTTACATTTGACTTAGTTCATGTAGTTGTTTTAAGCCCAACCATGATGTTTTTCCTAATTATTTTTGCTTAAAGTAATCAGTGCTTAAAGTAGTCCACTTACAGTAACATTTGGATAAACAATCTCATAAATTTACCACTTTAATCTCAGAGAATATCCAAGTTTTTTTGTTGTAAATACAGAGTTTTTGTCTCTCGAATTGCCCAATGCACTGTCTTGTGTGAGATGGATGAATCAAAAAACATGTCTGAATGGCATCTAGGTCTGTAGGGCTGCAAGATGATATGAATCGCTTCAACCCCCACATGAAACATTAGTCTAAATGACAAATGGGATATTTTTATTCTGCTGCATCCTTCATCCACAGAGCGATATAAATGTAATCATCAACATTCAGTCATTCAGTCTGCTGAGGAGATATGTAAAAACATCCTGTACAGGCTGAGCTATTGTTGCCTTCAGACCATGTAGCGAGTTCACATGAGGAGGTATCAGAATCCTGACAAAGTGTTCGATGTCTTGTCTTGTCTCAAGATTGGCTAAATGTCTCAAAAAGTCATAAAGTTTGGATGCATTCCAAGCATCTTAAAGACGACCATTTTCCCAAGCAGAGCACTGGTTTTCAGATTGATGAATGTGCTTGTCTTACTTCATTTCATTACGACATAAAACTCTACTTGCAGAGACGAGAACTTGCTTGAAATAGGTAATCCATCACAGTAACCAGCATGTCTTCTTTTGTTTTTGTCAACTTTTGGTTGTAGTTGTATGGTAATGCAGTTGAGAGCAGATAGGGTTTTAAAAAGAAGACATAGTTGTTGGTGTGAAGGTAAGAAACAACCTGCCACTCTTTATACCTATAATTGAGCTTACCAGACATAACTGTACCTTGCTAACTATAATTTGGGTGTAGCTAACTGCTTTGTAGGACTACCTAACTGTAAGAAACAAACACCTTAAAGGGCAGCTGTTTTCCAAGGACACTTTTTGTCTGTACCTGTAGCAGTAGGCACCAGACTCACTATTATAATTTCTGAGATCTGGGAACAAGGTGACATCGGTGCAACAAAGTTCAGAGCATCAGTGAGGCAATAAACAAGCTAACAGGTTAGTCAAACTTATTGGGAAAATATGGGGATTGTAAAAGCAAACTCTGGTGGCAAATCTGTTGCACCTGTGCAAGAGATAACCTTGAATACTAATGCAAAATCACGGCTTTAATTGCAGACTTACTTGCCAGTAAGGTCCCTTCATTCTGAGTCAGGCTAGCGAGCAGTGTGCACATGCTGAAAGAAAGTCTGCCTTCCTCACATGAACCAATTGTGCTGTTCTGTACCATGCCTCTCAAACTTTCACACTGATTCCGTTCTTATGATTTTTTTTTTCCTTTGTGATTCTTGTCTTGTCAATATTGCAGCTGAAATCCATTATTTAATATCGTCTGTTCTCTTTTTCTCCTCTCCTTTAGGTGAGTGTCAGTCAACAACATGTGGATTATTCCAGTCAGCTGTGAACTCCTGCTGAGTCCCTCTGCGTTGCCTTTCCCTTGCACATCGTTGTATGATTCTGCCATCAGGTTTGAAGAGATTGCCCCTTTGCACCGTGATTCGCTGTGATTTTGATCAAAGAGAAAAGGCAGTAGGCCCAGAGAGACGGGCTTCATGCAGTAGAGCACTGTGGTGGTCTTTCCTCGTCAACTCTGGTTGCTGTTGACAGCAACCAGAGAGACTTACGGGCATAAAAGTAAATGTCACTGGCGACTGAGGGCTTTGGTCTTTGTCCGGTGTTCATGGTGTTCATTGTCTCGACTTGACTTGATCTCTGTTGACTCTGTTAGCTTCCAGGGAAACAAATGGCTACAGTATTTAGGAAACCTTTATTTATTCCCTTTTTTGGGGAGTACTTGTTATTCAGTGGTGTGCTCTTGTCGTGTTTACTGCTGAATGTGGGCTGTTTACTGATTACTGCTGACTGGAAATGGAAAGCAATCACTCGCTGAATATTCTTGTTTTGCTGGTTTTGGCAGCTTTCTTGAGTGCCTTTGCAATAAAATCTCTGACCTTCTTGAAAATATTTCAATAAAACAATGACAAATTGTATGTGTTCAGATGAAGCAGCTTTTACTGTATCTATGGGGGGTTAAGGTTAAATCAACATATCGTATTGCAAAACACATAATGGCTCCTGCCTCACCCTGCATTTAGCATGCATGCGCCAACACTAAGATAAGCACCAGCCCTACCATCCAACAGAGATTAAACACAAAGTAAGCAGTGTTGCAGAATGCAATCAATGCAGCCGGTAGGGATTTTATACATACAACTTGTAGTTTAATCGCTGGATCAACCCCATCTCCTGATAGAACCTTGATACTGCGGGAGCCTGCGATCAACAATGTATTTCTATGATATTTGGCCCTGGCAACTATGTTTCAGGTTAGGGTTAGAGTAGCGATGGCTAGCACAACCACACCTACTTCCAAGGTGCATGAAAAAAATATTGCAGCGGTCAAAACTCCAGCAACACTATATTGTGACACCAACACTACTTTCTAACTCTTCTGCTGATTAGTAGTAGGCTTATTTAAGTAACTTGGGGTGATTTGAAATAAGTGTCAGGTCAGAAATAAGTACTCTCTTTTTTCCTATTGTGAAAGTTTTCAGATCTTCATCCTGACTTAAAGTAATAAAGTCAAGAACTGGATCTGATGATAACCAATGGTGCAGTATGGTGCATGATGTCTAAATTGTCTTTTTATGATGAACTCCCATGCTACATTTCATTAATGGGATCTGCTGGGTTCTGCTTTGTGTGACCAAATACTAATTGGTACATCACAGAGATGCATACTTCCCTTACAGTTATACGATCCGTGTTTACACTACAGGTCCCCCTACGTGTAATACAAGATGCTTGATTACATGTTGGATCACCTTGCTACATAAATTAGCTTATTAGTGAGGAACATGGCAGGAGATTAGCAGCTTAACTGCTCCTCGTCAGAAGTGTGACATGATTAAATTAATATTACATGAGTTTGATGGTAAATTAAGATTCAAGTGATTGTATTTAGAATAGCATAAAAGTAAACCAGGCAGACAGTACACTGACACACAGCATGTGGTAATAGGGTCATTGTTCTCTAAAAATAAGTTTTCACTTTTCTGTCTGACAGAGCAACATCCAGAGCAACATCGCTCAACAACTGTATTTCAAAACCTTATGTGGATTGCCATCGGGTTAGCTGAACGTTAGCTGTAAGCTAACCCCTTGGTGTCGTTATGCTTTACAGAATAAACCCTGTAAATCATCATGACTCCTCAATGTTTTCTTATGGTGCCAGTTCCAGGGCAAACCTAACATCTTTAAACAGATGCTGGTTTAGGTCTATGAGTGACAGAAATCATAGTGAATATATCAGCACTTTTATATTGTGGGGTTTACGTTGATTGCAGCCTCTGGGAGCTACTGGAGCCTTAAACTTGTAGTCTAATTGCTTTTAAATCCCTCAAACGTTTGCCATCAACGGATGTCATTTAGTCGAGGGAGCTTTTGTTAGAAGCCACTGTGAAATATCGATAGCAGGATTTGCAGACCCAATTCAGTAACAATAAAATTGTGATGCATTGGTATAATATGTTTTTTTACTCTTCCCGGAGGTTAAGACCAGTCTCTCCAGCAACACTCACGCACATGCGCATATTCACACATATGCACACACCCCAGCGGTCATTATAAGCCCACGTCACCAGGGGCATATTCCTGGCAGCGCCTGCCATGGCCATTATCAGCCACCCTGTCCTAGACGAACACTTTGGCATACATCTGAGCAATTAGGCCAGATTATTGGCAACCTTCCTTGGCCTTGCCCCATTATCAAGACCACTAATTACTAGCAGTGTTCAGCACATTCTCGCTCACTGTGGTCCAGGCAGGTGAGGCAGAGCGGGAAAAGATAGGAAAATATAAAGTCAGAAGAATGGAAGGGAGGGAAAAATGAATGGAGGTGGATGACCAAAAGGTGTGGGGTTTCATTAGAGGTAGCCACTGGAGGGGATATGGCAGCTTGGGTACACCATCCATTTGAGACATGTATACCTTAAGTGCATGAATATGTGTGAGGTCCCCGTGGGAAATGGTTTGTCAGAAGAAGCAGTATCCACATGTCACCAGCAGAGTGACTGGAGTGTTTTTGAGGCGTGATGATAGCTGGGGACTCGTGTCGGTGAGTTGCTGGCTTGTCTGTTGGTTTCGGCACTGTGGCGAATCATGCCTGCTGGGCAATTGCAGCTCTAAATGGAGAATGGCACACAAACAAGGCACATATACACTAGCATGCACACTCAAATGGACTCATACCCCCCCCATATGTGCACACAGAGACACACATGGCCACAATATATATGCATCCATAACTCCAACTGTTTTGGCCCACAGTGCATTAGGGCAGGATTTAACACTGATGGGCAAAATAACATTTTAGACTATTTTAGAGAAAATAAAAAAGAATCATTAGTCAGTAACTACAGACTAGTGAAGGACTTCATAAAAGTTCTCTCCAAAAGCACTACAGTAGCTGGGGAGCTTATTCATTTTATATTGTATATTTAATTCTGCCAAACTGCAAACTAAAGCCTCCCATTGAAATACTGAAATTATATATAAAGTCTATTAAGCTTCATCAAACTCACATTGATTTTAATTGTTGGGAGACACGTTCCAATAGCTCCAAGTGATACAAGCGTATTGGTTCAGTGTGATGGATTGTCAAATATAGACGCTTACAAATATATGTGATCTTTTTAGATTTAGGACTCACCAAAAACTGTAGTAATATGCTTCCTGCCCATGCATTTAGTTTGCTGTTATACTACTGCTGTTGTATTTAATTTATATTCTTTTGAATCTTCATTGTTCGTCTTCGTTTGGATCAGCAACAGTACAAAAGGAAAAAAAAAAACTATAGACCAAAGAGCATCTTCAACTCTCATGGCACACTGCCTGATTTTTGAACAACTGATTTCACCCTAAAAAAACTATAAATTTCCTCTCAGCTCTTGGTCAGTGTTTTGAAATGACATCATCCGACAAAGCTTATTGGCTCTATAATAAAGTCAGGGAGTTTATCTTTAATAAAAACTGGATCCTGACAAATGAGATTCAATCAAGAATATTGGCTTGATTATTTACCCATTGTCCTGTTTATCGCCTAATACTCCCACAGCCCTTGTCCTTTCCTTCCGAAACCAAGACACACACATACACACACACAGGTTTGCTTTTATCCACTCCATACATCTGTCTAGTTGTGCTGGAAAACTAGATCTCAGTAAAGGTCTGGGAGATGTTTTAGAAGTGGAGAAACCTGCATGCTAAGAGGAGATATCGCCTCAGACCTCAGCTCCAGCTGACATTACCATCACCAAAGGTCAGATGTCAGAGATAGCTTTTTCTTAGCTGCAGAAGGGCTGAACTCCACACACTCGCCATGGTATACAAAGCAGCAGCAGTTGTTATGTGGATACTGTGGGGATTTTTATTTTGTTTCCCCCAAGAGCATCAGGAAGTCAGTGGATTATAAACTTCATTTGGAAGCGTGTTACGTCCTCGCTACCAATCTCTTTGTGTCCTCAACCATCGGCCTCTTTTTTTTCACCCTTCCTATTTCCCTTCCATGAAGTCTGTCCCTCCTCTGCAGCAGGCCAAGCACAGTGTGAAGCCTGGAAGGAGTGGGAATGAAGGCTTATTAATTCTCCCTGGTGGTAAAGGACCTGGCCATGTCAGAGGACTTTGGACAGCAGAGTGGGAGAAAGTGAGCGCTTGTCTTCGCGTGATTTTATGGCAGGCAAATTTGAAGAGGTTTATTTGAGCTCTGTAGGGTTTTCCTCTAATTTGTTTCATTTGGACAGGAGAGAGCAATGCCATTTGAAACAAATGACCACACAGAGACTGCTGAAAATGCAGCCCTCAGTTCTCCTCCAGGCAAACTGCGGCTTGGTTTATTAGAAGGGAGAATGTAATCGGTTCAGCAACAGGAAAGAGCCCCAAACACATGCTTTTATTGGTAAAGGGGGGCCGATGGAGTCAAAGGAGCCAAAATAAAACCACTGCTGCAAAGCAAATCTTTCCACTATGGTTTAGACCCAAACAAACAAACTAGACTTGGGAATGAAGCCATGGTGAGGGTTAGACGAGAAAAAACAAAGGAGGCGGGGAGTTAAATGGTGTCTTTGTCAAGTGGGACATATAAACCTGTAAATTGTTTGTATATACGTCGAGTATGGGTCTGGTCCATGGATTAATGGATAGAGATGGTGGTGGGTGGGCTGCATGGTCTACAGAAAGCGGCTTATACTCGCATCTGGCTGTAAATTGCAGTTGTAATAGAAGCAAAGATGGGAGCAAAGCAGACCATTGGAAACAACATAATTCCATCACTGCAATATACAGTATTATGTTGGTGCAGTTTTCCTCAAAGTGAAGGAGTAAAGAACTTTGCTGTGAATATATAACCAAGTTTATTTATATTGTGAAAAACCAAGTAACAGTCTTGATTTGCCTTAAAGACCAAATTATTTTATACATGTGTTGTTCAAACAATTGTGTATGATGTGCATTGGGCATCTTAAAAAGCATGACATTTTAATCAAAAATACAAATACGATACAAATACACGTGGTCGCTGGCTGCCCTGTCAGAAACTTAATCACATGCCTGTGATTAAGTTGTCCATAGTGTCATGTATTTGAAGGCATGGCTCATGTTATTTGGTTTTGTTTTTGTCATCAGGGGAGATGTCATGTTAACATTATGTTAACAGCTTAATTACTGTTTTCTCAATCTTGAGTGTTGCTAATGGTTACATCATTTCACACATGCAGTCCTCAATGGTGTGTATGCACAGCGGATGAATGCCTTCATGTTGTCAGTCTTTCACCTGAGGCAGGTCCCACAGGTGTACTTTCATGTAAAATGCCCACGTGGGATCTCCTTCTTCTGGCTCGACCTGAAATCAAATGCGACCACATCGATGTTCATTTGTATCTTTGTCACGCACCTTCATTTGCTTTTTTCTAACAATAAAAGGATTGCTGATGAAGAGCTCCTCTTCATAAGGGCAGAAACACTTGAGACACTCGAGGAAAGTTGGGGGCTCAAAGGTTCAAGAAACACTGAGCCTTTCATCTTCACTGAGAGCCATGTGTCAAATTGGGAGCCCCCACTGTGGTTTTAAACCTTTCAGTCCGCCAGAGGAGATTGACAAAATGACCAGGCAGGCCGCGTCCGACACCGAATTTGGATCTGCTATTCTCTTTAAAAACGACCACATGGTGCAGCGACAAAAAAAGGCATTTTTATAGGCCTCAGATGAATTATCTATAAGTATGACTGAATAAATCTTTAATCGCTGTAATGAACTTTAGAGTATGGATTTAAAAAGCTATTTAGCTGATAAATGACCCATGGAGGGCTCTGATACTAGCATAAATCAAAAGAGGCTGGGGTCTTCACATTTCTAGTTTTTTTTTTTTCACCAAACACCAGCTGCGTAGAATAATCAAGCTCAGAACACGACTACTGATAAGCAAGAAGAAAAAGTTTATTTTATTTGAATCACTAAAAAAAACACCAAGTCAAATTCTCCTCTCGGAATCAGGCACTACAACAGAGGGGCCTTTGCATCTCATCAGAAAATGTCTGTTTTTGGCATACGTTTGAATGCAGGCTGCCCAAATCTCCCTGTTGTGCCGCGGATAAATAGAAAATATGACTCTGCAATGACCCTCCTTTATTACGGACTCACACTATGCTCATTCTGCTTAGCTTTCCAAAATGACAGCCTAAGGTCAGGCACTTACTCCAGTTTCTTTTTGTTGGCCAGGCCCACACCAGCACATGTCATGTTTAATACCTCCTGCCATTAATTGCTAGCATTCGTCACCATGCCATCAATGTACCCAAGAAAATATGAGACCCTCTTATATCTGTCCATGTCAGCAGTTTTATTGCGTGTGTGTGCCACGTTTAGAGCCTTGCTCATATTTCAGCGGGGAAGTGAGATTGTCTTTTTTACCTGTATGTATTGTGTTTGTCATTTTGATTTATGGGTTGACGAAGGCTGCATCTATCCATAGGTAGGCATAGCTGCTCTTGCAGTGAATGGGAGCTGGCCAGTGATCCTGCTTCCCCCCAGCTGGATTATTTGGTGTGATCTTGATTTTGCTGAGCTGCAATATGCCAGCAAATGAGCCACAAAATGAGAGCAGGACTACATGAGTATTAGAGCCAGTGGGGCTAATTTTGGCTGCCTCACACCATCAGCTGTACTCGCTTTTGTTTCATTCACGGCCACACAACCTGAGATATATAATGGCACACAGCAAATGCCAGTCACATAATTCTGACCCTATGTAGTATTACACCTAGACGTAGGTGATGCAAAGCTACTTGTGCTGGCCTGTTTACCTGAAAGCGCCTCATTGTTTATTTACTCCATACTGATTATCTGCGAACATACTTTGGCGCTGTAAACAAACAACAAAGTACGAAATATGAAGTGCCTTTAAACAAACTAACACTATACATACATCACTATTAATTACGGTCTGGTTTTTTTTATGAAGATGAATCCCTTTCATATAGTTTCTCCACAGAAGCTCTTCTTTTATGTCTGAAGCATTGATGCAAAGGCGGTGCACCGACCTCATTTGAGCCTTGCTCTGCTGAGCATTAGTTTAAGATGAGATCACAAGGCCCTGAAATGCAACATGTAATGCTTCTCACACTTTCGCTTTTTTTTCCCTGTGAGACGGTCGCTTTGGAGATTTCCGGCCGCTAGTCTGCAAAAAATCACAAACATCTTCTTTTCTTTCTTACTTTTTTCTTTGCCAAGCCTCATACAGGAGGGTTAGTTGGATCAATCAGCTTGCTGCTAATCAGCTGCTAAAGTGCAATCAGGGTCAGCCTCAGCACCTATATATATATTTCAGGTTGTAGCTTCCCTCAGCCCAATGTTCCCTCATGATCTACACATAATTGTTTGAGGTGTCGCGCTAACAATATGCGATAACAGACGGACAGTTTAGAACTAGTTGCCTTCGTTGGGTGGTTTGGTTAGGTTAAGGCGTGAGATTAGTTAGGTTTAGAGTAAGAATATTAGGGGTAGCCAATCACAAGCACAGTAGGGGTGGGGGGTCATGCCCTTTGATTCATAGTAGGAAAAAAAAACACAACAAGGAAGGTACGGTGTCATTCTGCATAATACTTGGCGTGCTGATTTGAGGGACGTAGAGATGCTCCCCTAAGATCTCAAAAAACTGTCAAAATCTGGAGAGTTAAGTGTGGAGTGTTTTGAAATGAGCAATTTCTTCTACATGTGGACCTGCATTTGTTTTATTTATTGCTGCCACCCACTATCAGTGGCGTTCCCTTTTATATTGAGGAAGGGGACATTAGATATTCAAAGTACACTGCTGTTTACTGACAAGGCGGTGCAACCTGCTCTGCAGGGGCTGAAAGGTGCTCAGCTTTGACAATTACTTGGCTCAAAGTGACTGAGAACAACAATGACTGAGATGAAGCATAGGCAATAACATTCGGCGGGGAACCTGCTAAAACAGTGGTGCCAATTCCCTTTACTAAGGAGCTGTCATCTTGCCAAATGATGCGCGTCACTGGGCTTAGCTTCCCATTTTTTTTCCTCTGCCGTTGCCTTTGCGGAGTCGTTTCTGCATCTGAAAGCCTACTTATTACAATCTTTGAACTGAGATGGCTGACAGCTTGCTCCACACTCGGGGAATGTAGTGTGTTGTGTAAAAGAGATATTCATGTGGAATACAGTGTCAATTCTGCTTTGGTGTCGCATGGTAGTCATGGAAAATCTGGGCTGTATCAAGAGAGCTTTGTAGAACACACTTGTCTGAATTGAAATGCCTGAATAGTTGAACTGTGACTGATGGCATTATAATGTACACCAACAAAAACCTGAGAAGACTTGCAAGTTACAAATACCCGAACTCAGTACTGACCCCACCCGCTGCGTTTAAAGCTCTGTGCGACAACATGGCACATGTGCCGACAACACAATGTTGAAGGTTTTCTGTAAATCTTTTGTGATTCTTTCAACTGCCTTTGTATGTAAATATATTCAAGAGGATTTTACACCGTGAATAAAGGCATCAACCATTGTGTATAACAACATGGAGGCTCTGCAGTCCGATTCAAGATGACAAACTTGATAACGTACCAGATCCACTCCTACTGTTCTTACCTTTCATAATAAAAGCCCTAGACATATACACTGCAAAACTGTTTACCAGAGGGAACTCAAATTCACTCAGAGCATTTCGCTTAAAGGGAACTCAATGGAAAAGATAACGGTATCTTAGGCGATACAGCAATATACCTCACAAAGACTGCCAGACTCTGCTCTGGGTCAATGGGATCCCGGTAATTGTTCTTCTGCCTGCAAATGTATTGGAACCTTCTCTTGAAAAAGTGTTGTTGCACCTGTTGCAAATTTGGATCGCTGCAGGTATGAATAGTTTTGATTGTCCTTTATTTGTCACACCCATAGGTGTGTAAAGGCCTTAACTCAGATATATTATGGCCCTTTTCTTCTGAATTATTAGTCTCTTATAATCTCGGTGTCCCGTCACGGTGGGAATCAATCGTACCTAATATGAAAACGTAAGTGATCAATAAAAATCCTTAGAATTTTTAAAGTGGGCTGTGGCAATGAAGGATCTGGAATTGGGCTTGTGTCTTACTATGTTTCTCACCTACTTATAAGTGAGCAGTATTTAGAGTGTTTCCACCGCCTCAGTGTAACCTCCCTCATTACAAACATTTTGTTATCTTTGGACACCTTTTTTGGCAACACCTGATGCTTTCTATTTCCATACAGCCAGAGCTCCATTAATCCCTTTAGCAAAGGCGTTCTTCAATGCCTTTTCTTATCTGGGGCTATAACAACAACACTACATAGTTCTCTTCTTACTGCGGTATCTTACAACCATACTCAAAGATTATAAAAGTAGTATTCCCCCTAAAAGTGCAGTGCCTCACCATCTGCCCGTCAGCCTTACGGAACACACTGGCTATGTGATACAACTCAGGCTATCAAAAAGTGCCTGAACATTAAATAACATTGTATTTCCACATTCGTATGGGGTTGGCTGGCATATTCCCTGGCTGTGTGTTGAAGGTTGTGCTTGATGCTGTATTAATTATAGGGCATCGGTGTCCTTTATTATTTCAGCAGCGGTATTGAATAGTGTTTGTGGGAGCCCCTTTATTCATATTCCTTGTCCTTTGCCAGTGTGATATTCACTCAGACTATTCAATGGGAAATTAGCACAGGGTACTACTTACGGATCCAATAAACATTTAGTACAAATTGCTCTCATTACATAAGATGGCTTTGGGTCCCCAATCTGCCACACACGCTCTGTTAAATTAAAAAGAAGGAATACAGAATCCAGTCATGGTTGTGAATGACGCCTTTCTGCCCACCTTTTTATTAGTCAACCTATCTACACATAACAGATACTTATAAAGCCATTGCTCTTTCACACGCTTTAGTATGTGATTGCGGCATCGGGCTTCATCATAATGCAGCAATGTTAGCCGTCGGCACAGCCAGCCATTATCAGTCCCCTGAGCAGGCTGGTTAGCCGGGTGGCTGGCAGACTGCGTGGAGGTGTATTAACAAGGCCACTCTCTTTTTCTATTTCTCCAAACGCTGCCACGTCGCCTCTGCATGGACGGACATTTATTATTTATATGTCCAAGGCAGACACACACGCATCCATCAAAGTGTGTGGGCACAGGCTACTGTGCTAATGGATGTACCCATCTGCAAACACACCTGAACACGTGGAGACACACACACTTGCACATGCGGTGCTGATGATTTAGTCTACATTCACATGGAAATGACACACACACACACACACATGGATCTCACCACATTCTACATGCTGCTGACATGGCTTTAGCAACGATTAGTCAGGATTAGATTGGATCTGCTGCAGAACTGAATAAATATTTGAAAATGTATTCTGCTCACAGCAAGTCATGATTTTAACAGATTTAGCAACACTTTTGGTACCTGAACACTGAAAATAGCATATGTTGTTTTTCTTTAGTTTACAGAAGTAAACAAAAGCTTTGCATCACAGACAACCTCTCCATGCGCTGGTGAAGCACAACAACCTAGACTTTCAAAAACAATGCAGATATTTTTTGACTGGAATTGACAATAGTCAATTATATCTTGTTATTCAATTTATATAATTGAGTTTTCAGAAAATATTTCTCTCTTATCAATGGTTAATTATTTGACACTCCTCTCTAGGTTAAACAAAAGTATGACCTATTGTTGAGAACATAACCCTGGAAAATACTCCTGTTTTGATCGGAATGTGTAAATCATTCAATCGTCGTCAGCATGTTATTTCATTTACCTTCTCCTGGGAGGTTGCTCTCTTCGAATGTCATTAGAATACAGCTTCACCTCTGTGGTGGATCAAGTTTTAAAAAAAAAAAGAAGAGTTAATGGCGAGTTAAAGAGTTAAAAAAAAAAAAGAATAGAATTACTGGTAAATGTCGTTCATATAATTGGAATGATAAACGACGCTCCGTTCAGTTATGGAAAAAAATTCACAACAAAAAAGCTAATTAACCACTGATGTGAAAATTCATCAAGTCTACAAAAATGGGTCTCGTGGCAATGGGTATTAACCTGGTCCTTAGAGAACATAACAATCCAGGAACGCCACAACCTCATATGAAAGGAAAAAAAAATAGAATATGAGAAGGAGCAATTTATGTTATATGTCAAGGGAACAAATTGAGTGGGTTTTGTGTGTGTGTGCGTGTGTGTTTGCGTGTCTCTGTATACAGCATAACGCTACAAACCATGGGCCTTGAGTATTCCTTGCATTACAGTGTTTTAATGAATAGCATCTAACTTAATGGTCTCGCTTCAAACTGTGTTTAAAATCAATGACAAACATGGGTTATTAAATTAGGGTGTAGAAGAAAAAGAAAAGAAAACAATCACGTAAATTCGTGGAGATAAATGAGGATGTTTGTCAGCTGCGGCATGTGAGATGGAGATGCTGTCATTGTGGGGGCGTTGATTAGTTACTGTCTTTCACAGTCGGCTCCCCCCACAGAATTCACCACATGCTATGTTTCTCAATACATACGCTGCAAATAAACACGGCAATCACAGTGTAGAGAAAGTGTCAAATATTATACATCCTCTATGTGGAAAAGGCATATAGGGGATCTTCCATCTTGTGAACACACACACACAGCTCTGCCTGCCTACAGATGTACGAACACACAACCCACAGACACACACACACACACAAAGTTAGTGAACCCAATTCCCCAGACTTGCTCACTGGCCTGTGGTTGATGTGACACATCCTCAGCTCCTGTAGTGATGCCCAGCGATGAGCCACAATGGTGGGAGTGACACACACACACATTAAACATGGATCAGGTGACCTGTGCCTTGCAGACTTCAACCATGCTCGCTGGCCCTTGGATGATGAGTGGCAGGCAGCTCCTCTCTCACTCTCTTGTCCTTCCTTTCCTCCTCTTCCTTTCCATTCCCAGGCATGTAGGAATGTCAATTTGTGTCCACCCTGTGGAGGGGGAATTTGTCAAGATTTTACTTGTTTTTAGCACAAAATGGCAATAGGGTGAAGGTACATTTTTTGGTCAGTAAAATGGACTCAACCATTACTCTCTCAGGTGCTGAAATTGTTGCCTTTCTGGTGTGTTCTTTCTTTGGCGTCCAGAAAACTTTTGCATCAAGGAATATTACAGTATTCATCTCACAATCTCACAAAATTCTAGTCATATACACCTTTGCTCAATCCAGTTCCCTTCGAGGTGTTGTTGCTACAGCCTTACTCGGAGTGGTGTGACCACAGCTCATGGTGGCTAATGTAATGACCACAGCTCATGGTGGCTAATGTAATGTATTGCAGTCTAACTGATACTATTCATTAGAGTGACATTGTAGGCTATGGTTACACTTTTCTTTTCAATGCAACCTTTGTCATCAGATCATGCCAGGAGGCTTTAAGTGTCATGTCCGTACATTCCCAGATGGGATCTTCCTCGCATTGAGATCCAATCAATCGGTCCACATTCCAATCAGCAGGTCAATCAACAAGTGTGGAAAAACAAATGCCGACACAGCCAAGTTCCGATCTGGCGCATCCTATCCCAAAAAAAATTGCATTGGAAAGACAAGTGCAACCACGGCAGTAGACCCACCATACACCAGTAAAGGGTTTGACTGCAGGTAGAAATGCACCCAAAATGCATTGTAGAGTGAAGGCGGACTGCAGAGTTGGGTGCTAATACTTTAGAGTAGTTTAATCTCATTTTAACATAAACATACTGATTAGTGCAACCTTAGGCCTTTGGAATTTGTATGTAATGAAATGATCCGTTGCATTTAGAGATCTGTGTTGTTGTTTTTTACATTTATTTATGCATTCCCGTTTGTCAGCAAGCTAACTTGTACTTCTAAATCACGACTTCACCGTACTCTCTACCACTATGTTCAATGGTTGCGTCAGTGCAATGGCAATCGAAAACAGTTCTATGAATGTGGTGCCATTATATGTGATGGAAAGGTAGAGAAAACAATTATAAAGGCCTTGTTTTGGAGGCGGTGTGGCAAATGTATACATACATAGCGCATTATAATTTCCATAGTTATAATGCATTATAATCTTTTTTTATATGACATTTGTATTTGTTTAACACTCTTTTACACTTTAGTCGACTAATCGATTAGTTGATTTAATCGACAAATGTGTTGAAGAATTACCCAAAAGCACCACTTTAAATCTTGTGTTTACCAGATATATGCTCATAGGTTTACTGGAAAGTAACAAAGTACTCATTCAGCATGAAAAAGCATGAATAAATAACTAATCGACGAAAGGAATCTTAATGGACTAAGACCAAAATGACCAATTAGTAGACTGATCAACTAAGACAGGGCAGCCTTAATTATAATGCATCATGCTAATGCATTATAGATATGGCCGTCATAGAAAGTCTCACTGTGACTTCTTCGGCACCAACAAGGTAGAGAATCTAATGTCCTGAAATGTTTCTTATTTTAATGTTTACTTGGTTAATGGTGGGAATAACACACATTCCAGGATGTATGGGTCAAAAGTACATCCTGGAATGTGTGCTTTTCACCTTCGGGGCATAATGTGAATCTCAACCCAGGGCTAAGTGCTGTGTAGAAAAGGCTTATTGATACATCAATGTCTCAAAGTTCATTAAAATCATTGACCTAATCAATGGCTATATTCCAGTTCACTGAAGGTTGTACTTAGTCATTACCACTTTGAGACAAAGGATAGAGCTGCCTATAATATATTAAGGAGTCAGTTCCATGACACAAGGGAGTCCGATTGTACAAGTAGTGCTGTTGTCAGTCTGCAATCGAATGGTTCTGTCTTGCAGTTTTACTTCCAATGCAAAGGATGAGCTATACTTTTCCACCATTAGATATTTTGGGGATTTGCTATCATTACAAATTAACCATGATTTTCCTTCACTGGTTGGAAATGTGGGCCAAAAAAGCAAGCTGGATTTGTGGATTATCAAATATATATTTACTCCTTAATGTACAGTGCATAGTAAGAGTAAGACTACTAGGGAAGCCTTGAGGCCTCCTGTATACAGTGCTGTCTTGGCTTTTTTCAAAACTCTAGTGGGGTCACTTAGATATGCAACAAGTCATCAATAGGGTTTGGACACTTGTGCCATGCCATGAACAATTGCTAACAGATTGTGTGATGCGTGGTAACATCAACCAAGAATTTGACTTTTCCTCAATCATAGTTCAAAGAGTGAAGCATGTAGGGGAAAAAATGAAAGAACTACTTTTTCAGATACAGCCCAGATACAAAAGTGTTACAGACAAGGGCAGTCCGTGTTCCCATCACATTTGTTTGCTGTTAATGCCCCTGGTCCTTCCTAAATAGACATATCCTTGCTCCATGGTCCTTTTGAAAAATGACTCTATTATGAAAAAGTCAAGCAGACAAAATAGCCTTTGGTAGAGTGAAACCACTGATTTATCATTATCCAATTATAGTATTCAGAAGGTGCAGCACTCTCCATACAGAGTATTATATTCGGCCATACTTGAAGAGGAATACAGTATACATGTCACACGCTATAAAGGCCACCAGTGTCGGTTTCTCCATTGTACAAACATAAACAAATAAATAGGACCAAATCCCTGAAATTTGAGAGCTCAATATTACATATCTATTGAAAGGTCATGCATTACACTTTGTATGACATTATTGCTTTACAACAACCCCCTTATCACTACAGTCTCACTTGATCTACAGTATACTGGTTTGCTTTAACCCTCAACAAAGTGAGATGTATTCAGTTTCCGCCCAGCACTTCTACTTGTGAACTGATTTAACATACGTCGCCACTTCTTCACATTGGACGTAAACATGAGCAGAATCCAAAGCAGGTATTCAAAGAAATAAGTATCCGTCCACATCAAGAGTTTACATTAAATAATAACTTCTAACATGATGTGTTTACACTTTCAAATGCAGATGCTATTTCACAGTGTGGAAACATGTCAGTGTTTGCACATTAATCAGTCTCTCTTTCTTTATGTCTCTCACCTGCCACCCCAGATGCATTGGTAATGTTGTTGTCGTGTAAGTGTGTGTGTGTTTCTGTGTGATTGCTTTTCACTTTCCTTTCTCAATGTAGATGGTGAATGAGTTAGGGTACGTTATTGTTCATTATACATGTAACACACACATACACAGAGCACCGACTCTCCTGTGAGTCACGATTGCTGAGGCAGAGGAGGCTTTTTGCTTCTCCATTAATCTCTATTTTTGTTCTGTCATCACGCACACACGCAGACACACACACGATACTCCTTTGCATTGCCTTCCCTCCTCCTCACTTCGTATTCCTGCCATCCTTGCATTCTCACATCAATGCTTTTATTTTTCTTCTTTTTTTCTCTCAACATATCATATACCCCCCTCTGTTTCCATGTGTTTCTCCACCAGGCATGCCTGGTCTCTTCTTCCCTCACCGCAGGCTTCTCATTGGGAAGCCTGCAACCCTTGCAGACCCTGCCACAAAAAACATTCCTGGCTGTGTGTATGCCTAGACCCCTGGTGACATTTCACATGGAACCAGATCCGTTTTGGGTCTTTGGAACTAAGTCTTAAGACGTGAAAATTGCAAGAGCACAATGGTCAAGCTCACACCAAAAAAAAAAAAAAAAAAAAAATATATATATATATATATATATTTATTTATTTATTTATTTATTTTTCTTTTTTTTTCTTTTAATGGGAACAACATGTAAAGTCCAGTTGCAAGTAATGTATCAAACCTAAAGTGTGTTTCAAATACAGCACAGCACAGCATACCTTACTCAACAAACATGCTGCTCTCTTTTTAGCAAAATTATATTTTCATTCACTTATTAATTTAAGCAGCAATTAATTATCCCTGTTAAGGCCCTTACACACTGGGGAGCGTGGAGAATTGAACAACACAAAAATGCGAAATACTCAACTGCGAATGTAATGTGAATGGCTTTCATTGTGGAAGGTAAGAACGGAAAGAGTGGATCTGGTCTGCGCTGCCTTTGTCAAGGTTGAAAAGAATAATAAAGTTCCCTTTAAATCTTTTAGTGTAACACGTCTGCACGGTGAGTTTCATTAAAGGAGGCTGAACAGAGAATGGAAGTAATTAGAGGATGAAAACTATATTCTTGTTCAAGAAGAGAAACAAAGAGCAACACAGTGGCGAGCACTGATGGAATTAGTTCGAGGGTAACGTATACGTTACCGTACATTTATCAAGACAGCAGCTGAACACGGTAGAAATTGTACATTTGCTTTGAGAAAAGACTCCATCGACAGCAAATAAAAACGGTAGCAGATGAGAAAACAGGAGGGTCTTTTACTAAAATATCATATGGTATGCTCATAAAACACGGGACATAAGAAATGTAGTCCAGTCTTCTAATCTGAGCCTGATGGTTGCACTCTGCGGCTGAAGTTTTACTTGAGAATTCACAGTATCTTAAAGTGTGTGCGTTTCTTCATGTGTGTACTAGCACATCTATCCCTGTTAGGACCAATTTAAGTTCTGAACATTTGAGGAAAGTGAAGACGCCCTCACTTTGGGACAGACCTTCAAAGGTTTGTTTGAGGGTTCAGTCTTGGTTTTAAGTAGGTTTTAAGTAGGAGAGCACATTGCTATCGCCAGAGGAGTGATAACTTTGTTCGGCTCATTTTCTGCAACTATTGTAGCATGACACAATTAAAAGCTTTTGTGCTCGTCAGATGACCACAGAAAAAAACAGTTCAGTGTCCGTTCTGCTCTTATTTTTATTTTTACGCTTTAGATGCAAACGTGTGTTTTGATACCTGGCTTCCCTCCATTCGCTGGATGGCTGCCTCACTCTGCATGTTCTCTAAAACCACCCGAGCCATTATTATCTCTCTCTCTGTCACTCTCTCTCTCTCTCTCCCTTTCTCTTTCTGTGTGTGTCTCTTACTGTGTCTCTCTCTCATCTGTCCCAGATTAAAGGCTCGTCTCCACTCCAGAAACCTGCCAGCCTACAGCCTGTTGATAGGCTTGGAACAGGGTCACAGCACTGATCTTGTCCAAGAGGCTGCCTTTGAAGCGGGCTAGGACACATACATAGGCACACTCGCGCACACACACACACAGACGCGCACTTACTTACACAAGCATGCCTCTTCCTCTCTCCGAGCTGTGATGAAGTGGCCAGGGTGCGACTCCTTCCTGCTCTCTTCTAACGGCTTTTATATTAATGAAGTTGGCTAATACAGAGGCATGGATAGTAGAATTGAGAAATGGAGTCCAGGGATTCTCTTCAGCCAATACGTTGGAAGTGTAACTCCCTTCTGGAAGTTAATCCATCTTTGTGCCGCAGCAAGGTTTCACTCTAGCAGAAGGACACATGGAGGCTATACATTACAGATAGAACAATGCACGTTAAGAAACAATGTATTGTTTAAAGTAGTAGCTTTTTCAAGTCCAAACCTGATAATTATGATGACACACTTGCTATTTCCGTCTAATTTGATCACAGCACTGTGGATCTGTTTGATCTGCTTGCTAACTCTGGAATTCGGGGAAAAAAAAGTCCTTCTCTTTGTCCAACTTCATAAGCATCAAAAAGTTCTTCAGAGCACCTTGAACACTCGGAGCGGTGGTCGACTGCGTCCCTGCCACATTATCCACCGATAATTAATTCCAGGAAGTGTGAAGTGTGTCACGCTAAAAAGCAGGGTGCCATTTGATATTCATGAGGTGTCATCCTGTTTCAAATGTCCCCTCCGGTGTTAGCGTGACAAAATGCAGTTCTGTTCAATCCCGGGCCTCCCGCGGATCTTAACTGGAGACTCATCACTCATTTCCGGTGTGCGGTCGGAGGATGGGAGGGTTCGGCCTGGTGTGCAGGGCCGTTTGTGCATCAAGGTGAGGGATTGCAATCTGGCTGGCGTTTTCTTCTCCAGGGCCAAGCCTGACTGACCATTAATGTCCTGTGATGCTTTGTCTCGCATCGGCCATCGAGGACTATGTGCACAGATAAGACTACAGGGAAGGCTTTTCTGTTTCAACGCCATACGTGTTTATAACCATTTTATTGCATGGAACTGCTGATATGAAGTAACAACTCTATTGTGATTTTTGAGGAGTTTTTAGTGACAGACCGAGAAATACTATATATTTGAAAGTGACTTTATTATAAAGTTTGACTCATAGCACCCTAGGGTAAGAGTAACACAACACAATATGTCAAACTGCAAAGTGAGTCTCTTGTAAACCCCCCTTGAAGCTCAAAATCCATGCGCTTTTCTTATGAGCACAGCATGTCATGAAAAAAGCAAACTTCAGTCATGAAGCAGAATAAATTACAATATTATCAAAACACATTCTATGAAACTCCTGTTGTATCAAAAATGCACATGTTGAATATAAAATGTACAGTTCAGTAACATACGAGTATAAATTCAAATTTTTCTTTTTAATGTCTAAGTAATGCATCAGGTGGTTGCATATTTAAGTCTTTAAACAATTTCATCTTTTATTTTCATACTTGATTTTCTCTGGATACAGAAAGCTGCCGTTTCACGAAGCTAAAACGGAACTAAAAGTATAACATACAGTTTAATAGCCTACATCTTGTCCCTCACTGAATATTAAAATTCCAACAAATACGTCGTCATGCACACCCATAGGGTCCGGAGCCTAATGGGCTTCCTACAGCCCAAGTATCACAGAGGAAACCTACCAAAAAAAATCACCTCCCGATACCACCAGATTCAGAGGAGTAGCTCTTTTGAATCAGCATCACGTGAAGTTAGGTTTCGTTTTTTTCCCAATATGCTTTTCATCCTCTTCAAGTTGGAAATTGCCGAGGCAGCGGAGGCAATTTGAGTTCTGGTCACAGATTGGGTGTAAATTCAGGAGGCTACTCTAGCTACTCGGCATGGAGAGCCATTGAGAGGAGGAGCGGGCTCAAATCCATCAATGGCATCTCCAAAGTTAATGAGCTGGATGACATGCATGGAAACCTTTTCATTTTATTTTTTTAAAACGCGACGGCGCTGCCCCTGCCTTGGGGCTCGTTGGGGTGAATGTACTGTACCAAACATGGACGTGGCAAATTACCTTAAAATCTCATGAGGTCTCTGAGTAGGAGTCCAGTGAGAATATGGATGATGGATCAGGGGAATTCTAGTCCATCACCACTTGATTCTTATTTTTGAGGTTTTGACCATCAGTACTTTTTTGGTAATAATTGCTAAGAATTTTAGCCATTTCAGTGCTTCGGGTGTTCTGTCATAACTCTGGCCTTGTTTACAACCCGTCAGATTGCTCTTGTTTGGAAAAACTTTGTTGTAGTACTGTTTTCTATGTTCCCAGATCTCAGCAATGACTTTGTCGAGTATCTGTATCATATCTGATAGAAATCATGCCCAAAATCACCAAAATAAGACCCATGTTATAATAAACCAGAGCTATCCTTTAACAAAACTCCGGCTCCAGTTCTCAGAAACTCCCACTGATGTTACACTCGAGAAGAGAAGCTCTTCCTCTCCATCTTCTTTTCATTTGTTTCCAAAAATCTTTGGTTTCAAAGTGGATGGAATAACATAACCAAAACAACGAAGCAAGTTTGGACCATGCAAAAAAGAAAGACAAGTGTCTGTTTGCAGCCACAAAGGCTCAGTTCTATATTTATTGTCTTGAGTGATCGTGGAAGCTTGCAAACACAAATATCTTGGCTCCAGCTGTACAATAAGTAAGACATTTCATTTTATCATTTCCTTTCCTCTGGATAAGATCCGTCGAAGCTGGCAGGGATTATTGTTTATGAATGAGACCAAATCCCTCCATCACAAATTTACTGACAATAATGCTCAAATATTGTTTGTTTGGTGTCTGCTACAGAGGCAGCCGTGGCATCAAATGAAATATTGATGCTCGGCCTTTCTTTGATAATCTGTGAGAAATGAGAAACTGTGTACAAAGTCTTCTATCACTGCTAAAATTGTGCGCGTTGCTCATTTTGAAGAAAGCTGCAACAGATGACCTGAAGCAAAAAGGAATTTAGTACGACTTTTTTAAATCTTTGTGCTTTGGAGATGTTGAAATTTAGGACAGAATGAATGGAGACAAAAACAAACACAAATCATCGGAAAACAAAAGCAATAAATCTCTCACAGCAGATTATAAACTACTTCAGTACTACACTGAAGTGAAGACAGTTTACCAAATGTATGATTTTTTATCTGTACGATTGTGTGTGTGTGTGTGTGTGTGTGCGTGCGTGCATGCGTGCATGTGTGTGTACACATGCGTCCACCTCTGCAGTGTGTAAATGCCCTTGACAGCAAAGGCTGTTTAGGAATGCTGAACAGTGATGCTTGTTACCCACCATTCTCTCCCTGCAATCATTTCATGATTGCCAGTGATGGAACACAAATCACACACATACAGTAGGTAGTGGGCAATGCGCGTATGTGTGTGTCTGAGTATGCCTGGAGGAATGAAGAATGAAGCCTTGTAACTAAGACTGAGCTTTATGTATTTATGTCTGATATTAAGTAATATTTTTATGAAAGCTTCATTGGTTTTCACAGAATAAAATATGCAATTTTGAAAAGAGAGATCATTAGGGCTGTATTCAACATCCTGAGATTACTCTCAGAGAGCTCCTAATTTAGCATTTCTAGCAAGGAATCCTAGTTTAGGAGTGATTTGGCAAACTTCTTTGGGCAACTCTGAGCAAGGAAGGCTAAGTATGATGCATTATCTTAAAGATGTATGATTGGTTTATCACCCAAAAAAAAAATGATGAAAAATGAAAAATGCACTCTTAGTGATGATGGGCATATCATTTTGTATCCATTCAGACATGGTTTAATTATGAATACTTTTTTATGTAGTAAACATCTCTGTTGAATAAATTGTATGATTTTTAGCAGGTCAGAGGGAGAGAGAGAGAGTAATGGAACCCGTCAAAAATCCACAATGCCTTTGGACAAAGGATCACAAACATTAACCTGATTATTCTGGGGGGGTCGCGACTCGAAAAGGTTTAATACCTCTGCTCTCTTCTGCCCCCAGGATGCTGGAGACTCTCAAGACGTCAATATGATACCGTTGAAATGGCTATTCAGTGCGGGTTGATAAACGTGACCCTGGTCTTGTGTTCAGTCTACAGAGGTGATTGTTGTGAATGGGCCGTACTTAACGAGGGTTGTCTGCTTTTTGATAGGAAGCTTGAAACAGCAGGCTGGTGTGTGTGTATGTATGTATGTATGTATGTATATACATACACACCAGCTGTATGTATATACAGAGCAGGACTATTTTCCACAGCAGAACTATTATTCATGTAACATTGCTTACTTGCTATTGATATTGAGTTGTTGGAACACTGGGACTTTTGGGAAGCTTGGCGGATCGGGTAGTTGCCTGCTCTGCCTTGTTGGTAAGCCAGCTTAATAGTACTCTTACAGAAAAAACAGTTCAGGGCTTAACATTGAATAATTAATTCAAATGATGAAGCAAAGAAAATAACAAAAGCAGACCAAATAAAAAGATGAATGAATGAATATCTTTGCGTATTTAATTTGGTCACCCACCTTCTTTTTCCATTTAAACTTTATCATATGATAATGATGATAATAATAATAATAATTGTAATAACCTTTATGTGTAATTGACATGTGGAGGAATTTAAGTGGGAGATTAACTCTAATAATTATAGCATTGAAATTTGCTGAAAGCAAGACATACTTGCAGAGGTTTCAGTACAGATTAGAAGATCTTTGGTCACAGGTGTGATTTGGAGCTTAATGTCATCTATTTTATAAAAAAAATGGTGGAGAAACTGCTCGACTGTCTCAGTGGATGCTTCCATATGCTGGCTCGGAGAAGGGTTAATCACTGAATTGATTGCCTGAAATAAAACCCTGGGGTTGTGGCAGCGACTAGCCATTAAATTGGAGAAATAGGAATACCCTGTTTCTTTAACTGTGCACTGATAGGCCAGCATCAAGATACCTTGAGCTTGTCTTTATTACATTTTGTCCTCAGTTTTCCGACATGGCCTCTATAAATCCCTTGTATGCTCATTTAGCCAGGGAAGGGCATTGTGTTTTGTTCCTTTCATCTCGATAGGGGCAATGTCATCAAGGATTGTCTGACATGTTCTATTAAAATTATCTAATACATCATTGACAGAGACAGTCTCCTGATTAAAGATATCATGGGCAGAGGCAGCTAAGAACTTTTAGCAGAAACTGCAAGCTGACTTGGAATTAAAAGACCCAATGCAGGTAGACGCTTAGGCACTGGAAGCAGTAGCACACTATGTAAGATCACAGCCTCATCAGAGACATTACAATCTAGCAATTCAATATTATTCAGAGGAACAGCATAAGACGACACAAGGACAAGGGTATGCCCCTTATTAGGAGTAGCATTTGTAACAAACTTTTCAAGATTGAAAGACTCAAAGAGGTTAAAAAAATTGTCTGTAAACGCAGGCATGGAGAAACTACAAACATGTATATTAAATTCACCAAGAATAAGAACTCAACCATTTTTAATCATAATAAGTGAAAGAAGCTCAGACAATTCTTGAATAAACCCAGTGTTAGCCTTGGGCAGTCTATATTGTAGATTAAAACACACAGTGCCTGATGCTGGGCATGCGAAAGAAAACCCACACATTCAAAAGAAGAAAATATACTAAGAGGAACCGGTTGAGCATGTGTAGTCCTGGCATATAAAAGACTTGTTCGCAAGGGACCTCAACTTCAGTAATTTTCAATATTTAGCTAATTTCGATAAGGTGGATGCTACACAGGATTTCAGAACAAGTCTTCTCCAAGGTAGACACCCAATAACAAACAGACCGGATAAAGAAAGATGTTTGTGTTATCTCTCAATACTGGACCAGTTAAAAACATGTTGCCATTAGTCAATTGAAGGCAATAACGTGGGACAATAGGGTTCAGTTTGAAGAATACCAAAGTTACCCTTGACTTAACACAGGTGAAATGCAGTAGAAGGAATCAGCAGCAGATAGAGTTGAAAGGGTTTTAGGTTTGATGACTTTGCTTTTTCACTTTGCTGTTGAAGTGGGTGGGGGTCATGCCGAAATCACATTGGTTTTGAAGAATCGTGGGAACCCTCAAAGTCAGCTGACATATTGAGTCAACACAGAAAACATGCATTAATAGGAAAAGAGCAAATTTCCCTGATTAAAAAACCACTAACCTCCATTTGTCATTTTCATACGTCCATAAATATGCACAAGTGGTATTAAAAATGCATTAAAAGATTCAACTCGATGCAACTTGACGACACCTTGTTATCTAGGCTGTGTGTTTCTTTTAATATATGTGCTCATTACATGTGCAACGCAAATTCTCTTGGGAGTAATAAGACGTTGCACTCCAACTGTGTTTCATTCGCTCCAAATCCATGTTTAATACAGAACAAGTATATCACCCTCTGCCGCTAACAAGACCCCTCAGCCTTCGACCTGTGAATCTATAGAGAAAATGTCTATGGCTCAGCAGTAGTCGAGAGCAGCGGCAGTTTTCCCAGCACAGCTGACAATGTCACGGCTTTCTGTGCCTGCTGCTGAGGGGCGGGCCGACGCAGTCAGCGGCGCCATAAATGTCACTCTTTCTTTGATGGGCCCTCCTGTGGATCGATGCCAATATGTAGCCTATACCTCCCTCCAGCTACCTAACCCCCATCTGTCCATCCATCCATTCATTCATTCGACCATCTATCCATCCTCCCCCTCTCCGTCCCTTCCTCCCTCCTACTTCTTTCATCTTTGTCCATTTATGTACATTCTTACCGCTACTTCTTGCCCCCAGCAGCCGGTCTGAACTCCTTGCTCCTTTGCTCCCCTCACCATTCACCATAAAACATATGTGTCATATATTTATCATGTGCATGTCAAGCAATTTGTAAGCATACCCCATTAAAGATTATATCACCATGAGTTACAAATTCTGTGCAATCTGCATACATGTATAATCATAACTTTTGTATTAAAAAAAAAAAATCCAGTTAGTGAAGTATATATATATATGAAGTACATGAGAAAATGACTCTACTTCTCAATTGATTTACTAACTCATTCAAAATTGTAAACATGAGTTCATGTTCTCAATTGCTAGTTTCAAGTCTTCTTCAACACAGAATGATTTGTTCCGTGAGTACATTTTGCTCCCATTTAGAATAAATTAGACGATAAAGCAGGATATGTTTTAGGACTTGGCTACCTTGTGAATGGCAGGTCACAACCATGGTGTTGTCCAGTCTAGGAGTTGTACATGTTTTTGTTTTTCACAGTGTGTTTTAGGTTTATTAAGGTTAATTGTAACATTTTGGTTCTAAAAATATCTCATTCAGTGTTCAATTGTACTTAGCTTCACCTTCTTGTGTCACTTCTATTGTCAAAAAAACAAAATGGCAATGGCCAAAATGCCAAACTTGAGACTTCAAAGTACACAAACCAATGAGTGACATCACGCTGACTATGTCCACTCATTAAATACAGTCTATGCTTGTCACGAGCTAGCCATGTGGTCATGAGGTAGTTTGGCTTGAATGCCACACTGAGGTAAATAAGAGATGTGCAAGCTAAAACAGTGTGTTAGCCTTTTAGTTCTAGGTCTGCTTAGTCCGTTGGCTTGTTTTTATGGTCATGTTCAATGCTCAAAAAGGGTTACTTTTGTATAAGGATGTACTAAGCGTCTGTCCAATGGTATGTTCAGTGTGCAGGATTTGCAGCCGTCCACAGTGTCAACTCTGTCTCTCTGACCGGCTCTGAAAATTATTGACAGCCAGGAGGGGTTGACCTCCCAACACGGGTGGTGAGAGGCTGCACATCTTTGTTTTGTGCTATCCAAAGCAGAAAAAGCACAGGAGGTCTGGTGGTGAAAGGAAAAAAAGGAGACTAAAGTGTACCAGAATAGACCCACTACTGGCACAAAATCAATTGGGTCCAACGCTTTATCACAGTAGCTACTGTGACGCAAATGCTAAGTAAGCACTCTGAGAGTCAGAGGCTGGTTGAATAGCTGAGCAGTTGAGCCTGGGAACTCTTGGGCAATGTTATTATCCTTTGGTCAAGGGATAAGTGACCAGTGGAAGAACTTGCTGATGCACTGGGATGTTTTTCACAGATGAGAGATGTGAGACAGGGCCTGGTTTGGTAAAAGCTGTTGCTCTCAGGGTCTTCGTCTGATTATACTCACATTTTGTGTTGAAAGCTTCAGTATTTGAGGTGATGGACTATCTTGCAACATAATCCACTGCATTGAACACAACTGTTGTTTGTGATGATGTTTTCATCAAAATGACTATATATCATTTACCAATTATTAAATAGTATTATTTGATGAGTTGGGAGTAAGACTGCGTTGGCAGTGCGGGATGGCTTTAACCTGATTCATAAATGAAGTCAGGCATTTCACAATAAATCCAGGATTTCGCAGGGCTGTCAGATATTGACCCTCACGTATTTTAGCAAAATCCAGAGCAAAGTCAGCAGATAAGTAACATGTAGTTCTCCAGGTCTTTGAATTCAATTTGTCTGGGAAAGAGATTTGGGTGTGTCATTTGATGAACATGAATAGGATGACATTAGCAGCAACTTCTGAGAACTGAAGTGCTGATGAGGGTATGTATGTGCATGTGCTAAGGTACATGCCCCAAAATCCATCAATTCTGGACATAGATTCAATGTAACATTGCAAATATCCTAAAACTACCATTTGTTGTCAGTCCAAAGCTTCATATATTAGAGACTGGAAGGTGTTATCTGCTTTTCCACATTCACTGAAGTATTTTGACCCAGACTGCTATTACCATTGGATGGCAAATCATTCTCAGGAACTGGAAGTCACCTGGAGAGACCCCTTTTCAGGACTTGGTGACTGAATTAGGAAACATAGCAGCATATGAAAGAATGCAAGACAGAAAAATATCTCCTGAAAGAGCGGCATATATATTTCTTCTATCGAAGTGTCAGTGTGAAGACAATGTGGAAGCACAATATTTTGGGTTACTATGTGAGAGATAAGCTTGTTTTTTTATTGTATTATTGTTTTATTTTATTCTTAATTATGTATTTATTTCACTTCAAATTTGAATTTCTTCACTATGTATTTTTTCAGAATAGTACTGTCCAATTGGCAATAGCTTTATGCATATTGCAAGTCATAAAAAGAAAAAAATCCTGGTTTTCTTAACCTCAATTCTGGAATTACACCAGATTTGATTAACCGAAGCCGGAATGAAGTTACCATGATCTTATAATTGTTGTATTCCTGTGTCAGAATCAACTCGGTACTTAAAGAACACATTCACTACAATGGGTGTTATACAATGGCTGTGCAAGAAAACAAATGTAGATATATAAAGCGCTTTTTTTCATCTCATAGAAGTAGTATCTAACTGAGCACTTTTATCCTTTTCAGCTGTGCTATATCTAGAATGCATCGAGGGGATCTCATGAGAGTAGCCAACACTGCTGGATTACGACCAAAGGTGGAAAAACAATGTTATCTATTGTGTCTTTTTGCAGCAGAAGAGAGTTCTCTCTTATCTCAGAGCCATCTCATGATTCGTTGTCTGGCATATCTTTCAGAGCTTACAAAGAAAACATTGATGACCTCTCGACCATTGCACACATCTAAAGACTGTGCCAATGAAAGATAATTTTCAGGTTTCAACGCTCTAGGAACTTTCACAAAGAATTGACCTGCTTTAAAGAAACGGCAAGCCTGATGTCTCTGCGCTTACACCCATTGCACGCTTTGTTGTATCTTAGGGAATTCTTGAGATAACATGCAGATTTCTTGGTTGGCGAATGATCACATTATAGTTGAGTCCAAATCTGCAGCAGACCTGAATGAAGAAGAACATCAGCTTTATTCTGTGTTACTAAAGGGATCCTTTGGCCCTCATGGTTGCCAAAATGAGTTGCTCTTTTATTCACAAATCAATGGTGTTTGGCCTCCCTCCTTTGAGGTCTTGCTGTCTATAAAATCCTTCACTGTTGTATCTGCTGTTGGCTGGCTGTCGAAGCTAGATAAGAGCAAAGGCCTGATTTCTCATCCTCAGTCATCAGCGATGCTGTGCTCTATCTCACACCCGTACTTTTAATTCAGTGTGACTTTTTTTTAATTATTGTAATCAATGCAGTTTAATTCAACGTGTGCAGAATACTGCAATCCTACTCACCCTGATATAACCACTGTGAGGTTGTTACATCCACGAGAACAAGATAGTACGGCCGTCTTGAGATTTTTCTGTTGGACTGACTTCAAGAATTTACATATAAAATGAAAACCAGCCGCACCATGCATGCACACAATAGATCTTTCAGGCTGCTCTCTAAAAAGATGGCATTGCTTTTCTCTCTTTTTTTGCTTGTACTATTTTATCCATTAGGTACTGTAGAGGAATTTGGTAATGAATCATTGTGTTCATTGTTTTAGCATATGTTTAGTGAGTAAAATAATAACAACTAAGGATATGATGAAGTTCAATGTTCATTGTTTTTTAAATATAAAACCACAAAGGTTACATGAGGTATAACACAATATGCATGCACAATTCAGTTATGATATGAAACAGCAAGAAGCCAAATAAAAGAATCTCCCTTTGAATACAATGTCATTGGCTTTTTCTGTCATTTTATTTCAGTGGCAGACAGTTGAATATGTACTGCAGCTGCACGACATGAACGGATCAATACTTGTTGTAACTTGTTGCCTTCGTATTGAAGGAAAATACAGATTCTCTATTTAGAGGGAGACATCAGTGCCTAAGCAAGATTGCTGCTTCTATCTCGAAAAGAATATGTGATGTATGTTTATATGTGACACCTGAAATAAGTAAGATTAGCTTTGCCTCAGAACACTCTGTGACACTGAAAGTGAAAACCTGCTCAGCCTTGTAACTGACTTTAACGATTGATGTTTCTTGACAGCAATAGCGGCTCCAGAGTTCTGATCACTCTCACTTCTGCAGACGCCTGGTGACCCAATACTCGCTCTTTAGAATCCCAGTTATTCACCCAATGCAGCGTCACCTTGCTGTGTTCCAAACTCTCTGCTTCCCAAGTGCTTTTGTACCACCAAAGCTGAAAGCACTGCCTTTCTACCCCCAAAATTTCTTTTCTGCATTCCAGTGTTAGAAATTGTGGCATTCCACATTTAGAATTGGCCAGCCAAAGTGCTCATGCTGTATCATTATCACGTCAGAACCACTCCCATTTGATCACAGTGGCCAGCAACAGGGCCAAGTATCCACCCACACCTGCAGCCGACATTCTTCATTATCCTCACTGGCTTTTTCTTTCCTCACCAAGCCAAGGTGGCTTGGCTTTTGTCAAGTACCATGGGACACAAACATCTCACTAAAGTCAGCTGCCACAGGTGCAATTGCACATGACATTCATGTGTGCTAATACCTGTATTTGTGTATTTGTATCTTTGTATTAAGAAAATTGTTGCCAGGCTTAAGTGGTCAAAAAAGAAACGGCAATATTAGTATTATATTAGTGTTACGGGCTAGATAACTAACTCCATGAACTGGAAGGTCCTCTCAAATAACAACAGTATAGAAATGTGTTAGTGTAGGCGGGTGTGCTGGCAGATCTGTACTGCGTGACGATGGTCAGATGTGTGGATGGGGGGCGGTCATGCTGACTGCTGATTACCCAGATGGCATGTTCCCCATAGGTGTGTACGATTGACAAACGCCACAATCATCACAGCGTCTTTCCTTCAACATGTTCCAGATATCCCTTTGGATGCCATTATGGTTTATTTTACTTGGTTTTATTGGCTCATGTCTATTAGGTCGGTCTCCTAATGTAGTGCATTTTCATTGTGGGATACGAAGGGACTGTCCATGTTTTTTCAGTGGCAGGCACCGGTCTGTCTTATTGCTGTCTCAATTATCTGCTGCCATGATGGCAATCTGCCTATTAGATCACAAGATACAATGTTTTGTTTGTGCCTTTCTGATTTAAGGTTGGTGCTAGAGAAAAAGCTCATGGACTGTCCGAAGTAAAATAAGGTTCTTCATCTGGGGACCATAAAATATCCACAATAAATATGTTGCAGATCTTTAGAAATGCCAAATGTCATGAATGTGGTCCAACAGCCCCAGTGCATCCAAAGTAGTTTGAAAATGGGGAAATGCATGCTCATGCACGCTGTTTACACCTTCCTAGCTATCATCAAAGAGGAGCATGCTGTGCTTTGATATTCAACAGTGTTAGATAGTTACCTGGGTGTCGGGCAGGTCACATTGCGTGCTGACTCACTCATCCACTAAGTGGTAAGATCAAGGGTCTTTTTATTAATAGAGCCTCATAGGAAAAAGTTTGATGTGAAGTTTTTCCCCCTCTCCACTAAGCAGTGTGAATATGAGCAATGTGAAAGAACTTCTGATGCAGGCAAAAGACCTACTTTGATACCACTCAAGGTGTTTTTTGCCATAGTCAGAAAACAGTTGCTGCGCTAAGTGGGATATGGAAACGCCTTTGCTCAATAATTCTGATTTAGCAAACACTTAACTCACATGACTCATCAGATGTATCCACTGTCAGCGTCACCCCATTTGTATTGTCTTCTCCCGACAGCATGAAACATGGCCAATTTCAGGCTGACATAAAACAACAATTAAAACTTGCCTAATTGATACTAATTCAACCACTCCCCATTTTTCTCTTGTAGATTTGCAAAGGCAACTTGTTTTGTTTCCACTTCGCATCCTCTTCCTCTACTCTTTTTAGTGGCGGATTAATTTCACATGTACTGATTTGCGCTAACTAGTAAAACATGTCTAGATGTTAACTATGTTTCTAGTCAATTCTTTTATAGCTCAAAATTGCAAATTTGTCTCAGAAGGCTTTACAATCTCTACAACGTATAATGTTTTCTATTCTTATATCATTAATTAAAGGAGAATATGCTCTGTTGCTTTAAATTGGGTGCCGCTAGCCAAGACTGTATCTCAGGATCAATTATTTCGAACATCAAGTTTATTCTGGAGGTTATCATAGTAGTGTTAAGATGGATGATAAAGAATCCCATCTCTTTCAAATGTTTCAAGCATATTCATGAGCAGACATATGTTGTTCTGTCTTTTTTGCTTTAGTCAAAGTCAAACGACTGTGTCAGCCTGATGGGGGCCAGACCAAAGCCAATGGAGTACATCAGCCCTTAGTGGATCTGACTGAATACCTTCATTCAAACACATTGACTTAATATCTAATTAGTGTTGAGGCAGTTTCAGTTAATTAACTTGCCATGCAAGAATATGTAGAAGTAACTTAACAGTCCTAATCTTACGCATACTCTTTCTCTCTCACTGCTGGAAGGAGGTCGATGCACTGCACATAAGCTTCTAGGGGGCATTCCCTTAACATGCATCGCATCATATATAAGCTATATTCCTTATGTAAAAGCATGTAATGTGGAAGTGTGTGTGTCTGTGTCAGTGTATTTGTTTGCATGAAGGATGTGACATGACACATTGATTGCACCGTAATCTATGAAGGATTGTAATATCAGGTCGAGACATAACGCTATCCACCGATCATGTGACAAATCTGTGCACTATGTGGTCACATGATTGATGATACATCTCAACAAAAAAAATCCAGTGGAGGATGGTTCACTACCAGCTTCCCCCCAGGCAGTTTAGCATGGTGGAGGGCCCAGATGGCAGCGAGAGCTGGCAGTATATGTTTCAAGTTCTTGCTTTGAATCATATGTGAATGCTGCAAATGAGAGCAAAGAGACTCCTGATTCCAAATACAATATACTCTTAAAGATGTTGAGAATAAAGAATGCTTGGTGTTGAATGCATGCCAGTAGTAAGTTTGTATTGATGGATGAGTTACTCTGTGGTGTAAAAACACACTCGGCTTGCTTCTCTTCTTCTCTTTTGAATATATGGAGTTAGCTAACAGGTATATGTCCATGACCACAAAGGTACCTCTTTGGGAAACTCAAATTTCATATGAGGTCAAGCACTGTTACAAGATGTCAAGACAAAATGTCACCTAAACCCCTTTCACTGGGTTTCTCTTTATCTTGATCCACAGCATTTTCTAAAGCTGATCTTGTAAGAGACAAGAAAGCTGTAGTAGAACTTGTACCAAAAGGTGGAAACATGGTAGAAAACATATTTATTTACTGAACTTTTGCAAGGAACTTTATTCCCAATCCCCCCGTTGTCTTGCACCCAAGCACCTCTAAGCACAGACCATGATCTCTTGCTGAGCTCTTTTATATATTTACTCTAGTGAGTTACGAGGTGTAAACTGTGAATTTCCTCTTTTCTTCCTGTAACGTGCTCTCTCCACGAGCAAGCTAATTTCCACCGTGATAAGCTCCGAGGTCAGCGGCATCTCTGCACAGCAGCCTTATCTATTCTAAGGCCATTGCACAGCAGGTAGGAAAAAAAGTAATGCAACTTAAGAAGACTTTGGCGTGCATAGCTTGTCAGTTAACACAATGTTGCCTGAAAATGTTTCCCATCGGCTCTTTCTGCTAATGCAACTTGTTTAGTGGGTGAATATAGAGTTCTCCACTGTCTCTAAACCATGAAGTAGCTCGGCTGCCCTGTTATGTCAATGCTCTGAATATCAAATGTAGCACCTTTAATGGGCCAACTGTGAAATGATCACGTGATAGAGTTTACATGTGAAAAAACCAACATGAAGAACACGTGTACTCTTCAAATGTTAGACGTTCACATGCGACTGTCCTGTAAGGGTGACTACAGTCTGTTTGTTCAATTTAGTATATTTTCAGATTCATAATCATGTTTCACCCTAGAGGCAGATTTCTGTTTCCCATTTGTTAGTCAAACCCCGAAGCGAATAAGCTGTAGACTGCTGAAAGCTAAATCCTGTTGCTGCCATTGAATATTTGAAAAGCATAAAAAACTGAAAAAACCAGTGTGGCCCTATGTATGAAATAGAATCATCACTGTATTCACCATCATATGTCACTCTAAACTGTGCGTCAGTGATACGAATTGTCATCGCTCAGTTTTTCTTCATATGCCTGTTCATCTGTCCAAACTGTGCTTTAGTATATCCGTGCAGTGCACGCTGCCAGCGAGTCATGACTAATATGAGCTAGGAGCCACCCTAGAGTCCAGCTTTAGAGCATGTGGCCCATATTTGCATATTTTTTCACCACCTGGTGTCTGTCTTCGCACGGTGATGTTTGTCATTGGAGAGTAAACCCTCTGATATTTCGGCGGCCTTTTCCTAATCTTCAGAGTCATGTGGGGGGGGCCTCAGAAGCTTTAGAAATGACAGGTTGAGGATTCTCACATTTCTTTTTCTCTCATCTAATGTGTCTCACTTTATGCGTGCCTATCTTAAAAGCCATGTTGTCACACATTCAACCTTAAAGACAGATCGTTCCCAAAGCCAAGAGAGAATTTTCCAAATGGGGTGAGATGCTGCAGTTCACAAAGCCCCCTAAGTCCCAAACATTGTACATTTTTCGCTCAACTTAATACCTTCTTTGCACAAGATCCATATTGTGCGCATGCTAGTTATTATATTGTGTGCTCAAGATAATAATTTGTGTGTACAAGTTCATATCTTGTGTACAGGATCATTTCTCCACACTTGTCAAGATTGGGATCTGGATCACTTGTGCCCACAATATAATAGTTTGTGGACACAGAATGTAATTGCGGGATATTGTGGGCTCTGTAGTAACTGCCCTTTGAGGATTTAAAAAAAAACGTCATTAGGGTGGGGAAACAATACAATGAAGAAGAAAATGTGGAATTGTATTGAAAATTCTCTCTTCATTTGCAGTTTTTGCCTGTTTCAAGAATGTTAAAGTATGAAGAGCGGTTCCCTTCCAATACTATAGCAAAATATGTGAAAACAGCACTGGATGTGATTATACAGCATGCATTGGGTCACTGCAGCCAGCAGAAAGCGAGCCCTGCCTCTGAATTTTGTTTTGTTTGGCGGAGGAATGACGAAAAGCAGACACGGAGCTGGAGAAAGATGTGGCACCAAATACGATTGTTGCCCTCCATCACCGGTGGGACCTGGCTGTTAGATTGGCGTGCCACCCAGGCTCTGCCGAGTGCTCAGTCATCCGCCATCTCCAAATAGTGCGACAACGCCGCCTCGCTCTAGAATCTGCTTTTGATGGATAAACACAATGTCATCATGTAAACACATCCTTCTCCTCCTTTGCATTTCAAAGCCTCTAGCAATACATCTCCCCAGCCTGCTCATGTAAGAGGGGCTCCCCGTTCACCTTTGATTTGTGGCCATGTTGTTCTCTTTGGCCTGTCACTAGGAAGCGGTTGGAATGACTGATTGAACTTTGAAAGACTAACGTTCATGTCAGGCCGGGCGAATCAGGGCCACAGCCGGGAAGGTATTAAGGCTAACAGGGAACAGAGCGGAAAGTATGCTTCGTGTTCACTGAATTCTTATTCTGCAGACAAATGTCTGGCGGCATGCCAATTTCTATGCACTGAGGAATCATTTTATTTTGCAGACACTAAAGAAACTGCAACAGAATAAATAGCACATTTTGCTTGCACTCTTCTGCATCCTTTTCTGTAATTTACTCTCAAATTACAGCATTGGTTTGGTGCCAGCCAGGGCTTAGACGGAAAATTCTCCTCTCTCGAGAGTGTTGCCCTGAGAGTGAATGTTTCTCTTTTTTCCCTCTTCCATTAGGGAGCATATCTGAATGGAGATACGGGCCTTGCCATTTGTGCATTAATAAGCCGGTTTTATAAACCCAGAGTGGTTTGCCTGGTGGAGAACTTTCTCCCCCTCTATTCCACCATCAAAAGCTCTTCCCCCCCTACTTTCCCTTTCTATCTTGTCATTTATCAAGCAGCACCATAGGCCTGTTTGGCTTAATAAGTCTGTTTGTCTTTGCACTAGCAGGGTTTGCTCCCCTTCACCAGTCCTCCACAGCAGAAGTAGGAAAGAATACATCGGGGGTCGTAGCTTTAATTAGACCCCACTACATGGCAGACCTGTGTGAGGCAGCAATGCTGTGTTTCTACATTTGATTGCATTTGATTGCATGTTGTTTCTCCAGCAGCCATGAATATCAAATATGAAGTCATTTCCAAATTCAGTCAAATTTAGGTAATTTCAGCTCCGAAGCAGCAATCTGAGGACTTCAATTTTGCCAATTAGTAGACACTATCACATTTGTTGATCACTTTTCAAAACAAAAAGTTTTATTTGGTAGCCTAAAAGACTTTATCTTAGGCAACATAAACTTTAAAGAAAATAGGTCCTGATCTTAGACACAGCATTATGTTAGATATATCTTCTACTTTATAAATATGGTAAGTAATCATCCACTAGTATTAAGAAGACATAGTGACCATTGTTTTGCATTCACTGATCTTCTGACCTTTACCATCCCAGACTGACAAACTCCATTTTTCAAAGTCCCCATTAAAATGTGTTTTATTGTTGCATAGAAACATAATATATAAAGTTTTGGGGAACAAATCCTGTGGTTTCAGGTCATTTGAGAAACATGACCTTGGATACTCATAACCATCTCTTCGCGTTTTGTAAAAGCAACGTGTGACAATATTCTTTTGTATGCTTTACTCAAAAGATATATTCAGATTTGTCATATTGCTGGTTAACCTCTTTGAAAATGTCATACTACCAGGCTCAGTGCTCCATTGTATTTTGTTCTCTTTCAGGACGCAATAGTCTACCAAAGGTTTTGTGTGCAATCGTGTTCTTATCTATCCTGTATTTTTTTTCCCTTTGGTGGGATTTGATCAATAGTCTCCTTGTCAAGTGTCCATGTGTGGATGTAACAGGTCCAAGCCTATTTATGTTTACTAAGATCAGTATTGACTCAGGCCAGGGGGTGGCTTCACTCTCATCTTCCTCTCTCTCACACAAACTGTGGCTCATATTTACTCTTTCTCCCACAACTTACCCACAAGTAGTCTCTCTCTGTGTTATTTCTCCTCTCAGTTAAGATGGAAGCAACTTTGAAGTCCAGCCAGAATTTGTCATTTTTTTGTCTTTTTTTCTGGAGAACATGAATGATACTCGTGGAAATGATAAACACAGCACACATATTGATAAAATTAAGGTAGAGTAGATTACATCTCATGTCTTGAAGAGATGCACTTACATCTGTCATTGGAGAAGCACGCAAAAAAAGTACTCCGGAGTCAATAAACTTAAGCACGTGTGTATTATTGTAACCAATGCCCGTCCCAAGATGGGCCTTTTAAAATACATAAATCTCAATACAGAACAGATGTTCAACAATAAATATGGACAAAGACCATACAATAAAACACCATGAAACAAGAAACATCAGATCATTCATAACTACATGACTGAACCCTCTTCAAAAATGTTCAGTTTGAGTTTGAAATGATCCAAGTTTAAAGCTCAAAGTCTGATTTGAACCTAAATCACAATGTTTCCTTAGCCTTAGCAAAATGGACCTAAACCTAACCAAACCATAACCAAAGCATCGTCACATCATAAAATAGATTAATTTTTCAATAGTGACTTGTCACGATTTGGAATGCACTATCAAATGTATGTTCAGGTTCAAACAAACAATGCGTTTTGCCAATTATTTGGAGAACTTATTGACCGTTTCCTGCTGACATTCAGTCTCTATTCAGCTTTCTCTAGAGAGGGTCGAAACACTGACCCAGAGATTGACTGAGGAATATTCAAATTTAGGGCCCCAGAAAGGCTTAGCCAGGCCCTGCAGCACCCATATCTTCACCAGTGTTTAATTTAAGACAGCAGGTTAAATCTCTGGCATCACAGCTGAGGGGCTGGTCTGCCGTTATCCGTTTGTTGTCTCTCTTATTATGTTTTAAGACTGATAAGACGCGTGTACTCTTATAATGACATGTCTCTTACTGCTGCTTCAAAATACAAACACAGCGGGGTTGATACTATAAAAGTAACATGTACAGTATATAATGTGGTGCATGCAGTGTAAAGGTTGTACTTATTACAGAGACATTTGTTACTGTCTGAACACCCTGTACATTGGTGAAGTAGCTTCCAAGTCTCACACCTCCACATGTTCTCCATCAATCGGCCTGAGTATTACTAACATCGATATGAGAGCAGATGGAGGTCGAAAAGGGCAGCTGAATTTGAAAACTGATATGAAGCTTTACTTGGACTGAAGAGCAGAGAATAACCTTCTCCTGGCGTGGCAAGTGGAGAACTCTCGATGGAACCTGGACCTAAGACACAGAAAACAATCTTAATTGTCATTTAACGCTTACTCTTTTTCATCTTTATTTGTCGAGGCTCAGCAAAAACGGGTTTGGCGCCAAAAGCACGACTCTGAGACCAGGCCGGTAAAATTATATCTTTACTCAAGGCCAAACAGGCCAAAGTCAAAACCAGGCAGGCAAGGAAGAAGAGGCAAACTTATCCAATAGAGCATCAGGCTGAAGAGCAGGAGTACAAAAGGTGGGTTGGGTGTCATAACAGGCAGAGAGAATGGCTGAAGGCTTAAGCAGAAGCACAGTTGATGGTCTGTGGGGAATGATTGGAAGTGGACCAGTATGTGGGAACTGGTGGGCGGGGGCAGCCTGGTCTCACCAAATGGCCTATCGATAACACGCCAATTTTGTGAGTCAAGTAGTTTTGTTTGAATTCACAATGTTAAAACTGCGACCGTGAGGCCTGTATGTGGTGAGCTGGTAATGGGAATGGAGCATTAAAAAAACACGCAAAAAGCATAATAGGCAGAGACGTGACACACTGCCGGTAAGTCTATATGACTTTTTTTTTCACAGATATAGACCAGCACAATAGTATAGTGGAATATACTGTATGTGCCGTTATCTATGTGTTTGCCCATATGATCTCAGGCAGCAGTCTTCTGGATTTTGTGGTTTGACAAGGACTTGAACTGTAATTGTCCTAATTGGCTGCATTTTTCAATTCACAATTACATTTATTAGTTCTGAAACCTGTCACTTAATTCTGGGCCCTTCCGAGCCATTTTACTCAATTGTCTAATGGGTCATCTGACATAGTTTTAGCTGCCATTAAAGCAAAAAGTTATTTTCGCCATGCCACACACATGACAATCATGGGTGAGCTAAATTACAGGTTTCAGGAAAAAAAAAAAAAAGTCTGCACAAGTCTGGTTTTCTCCTCTGCTTCTGGCACATGTTGGCTTGTGAGACAGGATGTTGTTACTGCATTTCAAGGACAGTGCTGCATGAGGAGACATCTGTGGCAAAGGGAGGAAGTGAGATCGCTGGCAGGTAGCTCTCCAAGCGGGAAGCACTGGATGACGCAACTCTCGCAAATAAGCTCCTTCAGCCTGGAAGAGTTGAGGACGAAGCAGCCTTTGAGATCTCATGTTTACATTTCTTCAAGCTTTTGACACAGGTTGGTGGAAAACAAATGGGGCAATGGAGAGAAAAAGAGGAGGCATACATCTTCAGGGTAGTTGGTTATTATACTGTCATCCTGGTCAATGAGTCAGATGTTCAGTGAAACATGAAGCCTAGCCTCAACTTGCCTGCTGATATTATTGACAGGTTTAGAAGAAAAGTGTTGAAAAAAACAGATGTTAAAAACACCCTTTATTTGAAGAGCCGTGCTTATAATGTTCATGGAAGTGTGCCATAATAACATTGAGGTTAACAATAAGTTTAATCATGAGACCACAGCATTTTTTTTCTCTAAAGGATCTTAAACATAGGTATAGGTATTTTTTTTTCCATAATCAGGACATTGCAATTATATATGAGAGCCCTGTACAAGAAGGCTGCCGTCCCAATAAAAGTATCCACATCTGAGTTGAAGTCATTAACCTTACCAACCTTCCCACAATCTTGTTCATCAGCAATAAACTTAAAAAATTCCTACAAAGAAAGCAACGTGTGTAAGCTGATCAATCAAACTACTAATTAAAAGGCACAGCGTCTACTAATGGCTGTGACAGGGGAAATTTGGCATGCAGATGAGAGAGTGGTTAAACATTTCCATAAAAACTCTCTCGCACACTTATTGCCAGCGTGCCAATGGTGGTTGACTAGCCCTGATTTATAACTATTTTGTGAAAGCAAAATCTGCATAAACCTCTTATAAGAAAGAATCGTGGTTTTGGTTCAAATAAACCAACATTGACTCTCAGTAGAAAACGGGGAATGAACCACATTCTACCGTGTTGCACTCCAAGGTTGTTGACCCATCAATTCACCCCGACTTCCTGCCTCTGTGGACTTTGTGGCCCTATCATAGAGTGCTGCAGGAATATCTGGTTAAGTTAGCATTTTTGCACTTCCGGTTTGCTCTTCTCAAAGTCGATGTTTTTTTAAATTTGGTTTTCGTTAAATGCCTGAAATAAAGTCTGTATCTATTTTTTTTATTTTTGGCCAAACCAGCTATCATCCTCCAGTAATGTCTAACTACTACTACTCCATAAAAAGACAAACCATAAAGTTCATATAAGATCCTTACAACTTACAGTGAGTACATCATCTCTGATATGTATTCATAATTCAGTAATTATCAAATTTAAACAAAACAGTGTTGAACATTCTATAGCTGTGGTCAGGTAGGAGCAGTCACTGTATTGTCTTAACGGTTGTGTGATACAATATATAGGCACACCATCCTATTTGTTGTATCATTAGCTCGCTATGAGTCGAGTTCAGTATACTCAGATATACACAAAGACACCTATCAGCTCTCCACTGATAAAAATGTGAAACATCTAAAAGGACAAATGGAGTGGTCCCTTATCTCTGATGAAATCCAGACCAGCATTATTTGTGCGTGGCGGCGCTTTCAGGCTGCCGCTGACTCGCTGCGTCTGCAAACAGAGTGCTTCCCAAACGGCCTCGACTGTTATTTCATGCTTTGCTAGTTGAATGGGAATGGATGGGACAATGTGTTTGTACACCAAACTGGCTTTCCAAAGCTGCCAAACAAATTGAACTGGGGATGTGGCAAAGGTATCCATCAGAACAGCTCCATATTTTTAGCCCTGAGCCATGGCTGATTTGACAGCTTTGATAGCTGCAAAAGCAGGTTGTTTTTTTCCTTCTTTCTTGCGTGTGAGTTATTTCTCCTTACCAAGAGATGGGTGGGCAATGGACATTAAAACAGAAAAAATATAGTGGGTGAAAATGTGAAATGACAATTGTAATGCCTGCTTCTTATCACCACAGCAGGGAGGCTTGAAAACAGTCGGGACAGGTGCTGGATTGAGGCTTATAGGAAGCCATTGAAATGGCCACCAAATTGCAGGAGATCAGTATGTGTGTGTGTGTTTTACACAACCTGTTCACGGCGGGACTGTTGCGCTAGTATTCGTCCTCGCTGTTATAAAAAGGTACGGACACAGAATGCGGGACATTGTTGCTCTGCAGCTAAGTCAGCAACTGAGGTGGTCACATTAGCCCCTTTCACACTGCCTGTTCAAGACTGCGCCGTCATTCTACTTTGCCTTTCTGTATAAACGGTACGAACACAGCATGGGGCGACAGAGTAGTTCCGCCATTAAGCCGGCAGCAGGCCATTTTTAAAAAGGCAGGATGCCTAGAATCTAGTTCATGCGTGCATTACCAGCAAGTTGGACTATTGTAATACCCTCCTTACTGGCCTATACCAAAAAAGCTTGTGGGAACACTTCAGCTAATTCAAAACTTGGCCTAGAGACTTTTAACAAAGACTAGAAGAAGAAGGCACATTACTCTTGCTTTAGCTCACCTGCAATAAGAACCCTTAGGTTATATGATGCTAGTATTGTAACTGTTCCTAATGTAGCTCACAAAACGAAAGGGGAAACTGCTGGTAATAGTTTCTATGATACTGCTACATACCTATAATGCATTACAATCTACTTATAACACTGTATTATTATAGCTGTACTCATTTTTAAATGTATAAGCTTGTTAGACTGAGAGACACTTATTTGCTGCTCATTCTTTATAGCAATATGTAGCCAAAAAAAGCCTATTAATTCAGGCAGGCACATTTTTTTTGACATACTGTATATTTGTCTACTCGGATTTTTACTACTTTATTTTTTTGCCCTTTTATGGGATTCTTTATCTTATTTTTATGAACTTATTAATTCTTTGTATTTTACTTTTGTGTGCTGTTTTTAATGACATACTGTAGAGCACTTTGAGCTGCATTTCATGTATGAAAGGTGCTTTACAAATGCTTATTACTATACTGTTACTTGTCACTCGTCTTTTGCTTCTGGATTGCCATCACGCTAAAATGGCACACTGGGGCAGCGTTGTTTGGTTCAATGTAAAGCAAATCTGGCCCAGTGGCGGATCTTCTTCATGGCACTACAGAATATCTGTGTAAAATGGGCTTATTATGTGTGTGTGTTTCACCTTTGGGAATGATTCAACCCAGGGAAGGTTATCTATTGATCAATTGCCAGGTAACAGGTAGCCAGAAAATGAAAGACTGTCAAGCAGAAACCACTAAGCTCACATGCTCGTGGTTCAAAGCAAATTTGGGATGTTAAACCAACCTACATTATTCAGCGGGGGTTGTACTCAAAAGGCCATAATGGTTGTTCATTATAGCTTTTCTATGAAAAAAAAACCTACCTTCACAGTGTCTAACAGGATTATTTGTGCAGAGACTCTTTCATGATATGGCTAAATGAAATTTGGATTTGTTGCTTGTCATTTTCTGAGACTGTGAGCTATGGCACTGCAAGTTGGACAGCAATCAATCAGAGATATTGATTTTGGAGAGTTTCCCGCTGTCATGTTGGATTAATATGGATTAGTCACTGTGTGCATCTGAACACTGTAGTTAGTCAGTCGGCTGGTTCTGTGTGCTGAATTAAAAAAAAAAGGGTTTGATAAGCTTGTTGTGCCTCCAACATCAGCGTTCTGAAATTGCTTTGATGTTTTCATCCGGCTTTGCAGTTCAGATTTAATGCTCATGATGCTTGTTACATGCGCAGTAATATAATTAATCAATCACCGATAATTTACCAAACATGTCAGTGTTTGCTCTTCCAGATTGTCTGAATGACAGGAGTTGTTATTTTGATGCTTTTCACACCACAACATAAAATGTATGTGATTAATATTGGCTGAGATGTGTTGTTAGGATTAAATACAACTGTACTCACACAACATATTGAATTGTGTCCTTTTGAATGCTGTGAAATCCCCTGGAGACCAGTGGGTTCGCATCACCCTGAAGCATACTGTCAATTTGCATTTGCATCTTCTCTGAATGTGAGATATCAGTGATGAGGCAGATGTTGGTGTTCCTTCATATGTGTCTTAATCTATTGACTCGTCTGTCTCTCTGGCACTCCCCCTCACACACAACTTTTCCCTTATATTTTGGTTGTTTGAATTGGGTATGTATGTTAAAGGATTGGCGTAGATTAGGCTATAGCTGACCTTCACAGTGACGAATAGCCTGTCCCTCAACCCCTTTTTGATTATATATTTGACTTGCTTTGATGATGTAGTTTTATGCATCTTCTTGAGTTGTTGGATGCAAGAAAAGAGAGGTATAATGTTAGTGTGTTTTGTGCTTTGATTAACTGATTTTCTTTCCCTTTGTCTGCCTGTCAACTGCTCCCCCCATTCTGTGCTTGCAACCCCAACCCTCCTGTAACCCCCTTATCACAGAGGACCACAATGAAAATACCCCTTCAGACATTGCTGTGCTTTTATTTTCGATAATCTGTTTTGAATGTGTGCAAAACCCAAGGCTGTCTTGTACATGATGTTTTATTAGATTTTCAAATAAACCAAATCGCTCAATGAGGACAACCAGAATAGTACCGTGAAATAAATATACATCTTTACAAAAATCAACTGTAAGCTGATTGCGGTGACTTCAGAAATCCCACAGAGGTCCTGTCTCAATACAGTAGTCAACTCTTCTTTTTTTTTTTTTACTGCTGAAAAAAAAGAAGCAGGATTGATATGTTTTTTTATCACTTCCTGTAATCTTAACGCCTTTGGATATTGACTTCCCCCCCCTTATCTGTTTTCTAATGAAACCAAGGCCTTTTTCGGTAGATTCACCCGAAATATACAGGGTTATGGTTTTCTTACTCTCAGCAACACTTGCACACATACACATGCCTCGTGGGGTCCAGTATCTACCAACACCCTTCAGGCTTTCTTGATGCGACTGCCTCTCGGCTGGGAAAAATGTGTGACAAGCTCTGAAATGGGTTTGAGTGGTAAATTGAATTAGAGTAGGATGCAGAATATGCCAGAATGGCAGGTGTACAGCAGTCTCTGTGTGGACAGCCACGATTGGCAGCATCTGTGACAGCCAGTGTTGCTCATTCTGGCTTCTCCACACTAAGTGCCTACAGTCAACATCTCTCTGACCGGTGTAGATCAGCATGACCGAAAAATAAATTACTGCACAGCCAGATTAACTGAGCCAGATGCACACATACAATTATAATTGACTTTTCAAAAAGGTATACTGACTAACAGCCCAACATAAGCACTTCAAGCTACACACTCAACAAGTTAGCATTTCATTTCAAATAAAGGTGAAACTCAGCCAGTCAACTGCCTTGTCAGCAGAGAGCAGGACGACAGCATACCTTAACTTTTTCAGTGGTTGTATAGTGCAAATTAAAAATGGACGGTTGAAGCCACTCAAAGTTTGTTAGAATACTGATTGTGCAACGCTTGTGCTTACCATTAGCATGGTAGAAAATATTTTCAGTGATTCAAACATGCCTGGTGTTGTGCTCTGCCTGAGCGAGTCAGAGCCACAGAAATAGCAACACAACCATGAAAAATAGTGAGAGCAAATGTGCCAATGGCTAAAAATGGCTACAAGCAGGGATGAGATTGACACAGCTGTACAGGTTTGTTGTAAGTCGACTTACAGAAATAACAACTCTCACTTGTCATACTGAGTACTCAAACCCAATTGAGTGACAGGCTAACATAACACGATAAGACTGGAAAGCACATTCCCTCACTCTCCCTCATGTGCTCCAGTTCCCCCAGCAAGTTGTTAAAACCTCTTACTACCCAATTAAAACTCCATAAAAACCCATTCAAATATCTTGAAACCCTTTAACATGACATGCCATGCCCTTAAGACCATTGCTCCACTTCCTGCTTGCTTATATTTTAAAACCCTAATCTCTTCATTTTCACTAGCCAACTAGTTATCTCAACCAATATCAAAAAGCAAAAACATGGTATATTTCATAATTAGACATCTGCATACATGCAATAAAAAAGATCTTAGCATTACTTGCAGCACATTCCAAACTGAGATCCATCAACAAAGCTCATGTCTGTGTGAACATCTGTTCCAACAATGTGGATTCGGGCTGACACCATTTGTGTTTGAGCATATCTCTATCTTGGATGACAAAAGAAAGTGAGAAACAATGTGTGAGAGCTTCGTGAAGAAAAGACAGATGTCTGTCGTAAAGGCTGAGTCAACTGCAGGAACCGTTAAAGAAATTAATTTGTTCGGTTGTCTGTGAGCTTGTCTTTTTTCGGCTTTGATGATTCAGCACCAAAGGAATCATTGGGCTGTAGTTTGAAATCTTTTGTGGTTTATTGTTTTTTTTTTGTTAAGTATTGACAGTTGACCTGTCATTCCGGACTACAGCAAGCTTCTTGTATCTGACCAACAGAATATGTTTCATGGTGATCAAAAGGCCCAGCTCTAAGATTTCAGATCAGGGGTCAGAATGCGGGCTTCGGATAAGGAAGAGGAATTAAATGAACGCCAATACAATCACTTGTAATTTACGAAAGCAGATAAGGCTGTGGATGATCCAGTCTGGGGTGAACGAGGACATCCACAATTCAATTTTGCCAAGGGACCATGTACAATTGAGAACACAGGCTGCAGCGCTGAAGTAAATTGATCCCACAACTGAGAGCAGAAAAGTCAAAGATAGACCTACCAGTAATGGACAGTTTGTTTAGTATCCGACCAGAGCAACAAAAGTTGGCCTTGTGTTGTGTTTTGTCCTTCCCTTTGAAATGCCCTGTGCATTCAAGTGCCTGTTTGCAGTTGTTTTTCAGGTCTTGTGGAAAACATGGAGCTGGGATATCTTTACACGGAACAAAATCTTCTTGTGCTCTCTCAGCCTTAGAAAAAAAAAAGCAACAAAAAACTGCAAAATCTCCCATTTTGACAGAGAGTAGTTAGATGTCTAATATTATTGCCATTTCAAACAGCCTAAGACAAATCAGATATTTGCAACATCATGGGAAGTACAGTCGAAGGATGAAGCATATCCGATCAAGTCATACTTGCTGTCCGCTCCCTTGATCTGCTACAAGTTATTGCACCATAGATCCCCAATTAATTTATTACAGACCATCATGTTGGCTCGTCATTGCAGTCCAAGCATGCCCTCACCATATTGTACGAAGTAGGCCGTATATGCCTGGGGAATTCTCTCAATCTTCTTACCAGAGGTCTGTACCAGTTAAGTTATCCTCAGCGTGGAGCATATGCTGACACTTTTTTTTCTTCCCTGTGATGCTGCAGTGTGAGAGGCACATCTGGCAGTTCAGTAATCTCAACAGTAATTTGCCTCGCAATATGGTGTTCAAGGGTTGGTTAGGACCGTGTCTTATTATTGTTTTCTCTGACATTCTCATTGTTATCTGGCCTCATTTTCATTTGGTTGCCAGTTTGGAAAATGCAAGGAAAGTCAGTCATGTTGCCAGAACAAGATGTGAAAATGTTCTTTTTCTATCTGTTCTGTTGCTATACCAAGGGGCACTGAGTGTAGCTGAAACTTAAAAATGTTTTTAAGTAATGCTTTAAAGTTATATACTCTATGCTCTTAATGCCGGGAGGTGCCACAAGGCAAAATGCCAATGATCTAATCAGCCTCATTCAAAGTAGGGATACTGATATCCTCTCTTCAAAGAGCCATTGGGTTCTGAAGACCTAACTATTTAACTGTCCTCTTTTTGGCCATTCTATAAGTCTGGTTTGAAGAGATATCACAGTGACCACCATCCCTACATTTTAAAGCAGAGAGATCAGGTGTCTGAGTTAAAATTGCCAAATTAAGGTCTCTGTGGAAGCAAGTTAGGGCACTGTTTGTGTTGGTGGTAAATTGAAATTATATTGTCGCCATTCCTGCCTGCCTTCTGTGGAGGAAGCGAGCTGTCTCACATTCAAGCTCTTTAATTATCTCACACAAATAATACATATTGTGTGCTGCTCAGCTGCAGATGAATCCCTGTGTCATTTAGTGGGACCAGCCGATGCAATATCTGCTAACCTTTTCTCCTTAATCACTGCTTTGTAGCTAAATGCCATGAGCTTAATTTTTACATGGGGCAGGCAACTTCCAGCAAAAGCTGACAATTAAAGAATCACCATTGGAGAAGCTCCAACTCCCTCTTATCAAGATACTATGTCTCAGGTACAGCTTGAACAAGGGTTGGGCCACTGGATGAATAATTTATGGTTCGATGGTGGACTGTATCTGTATATAATAGAAATGTCCCCACTGAATTAAAATGACTTGAGTGAGAAACACATTCCGCTCAGTCAAGCAGAATTTTTTATTCTCAAAATCGCTACCAAGACACTTATAAGAACATGTGGCTAATACGATTAAAACCAAAACTTCTTGGGAACTGCATTGGTTTCAGCATCCAAGTGTGTTGCGTCTTGCTTGAATGTATTTCATTTCTTATAGTAGCGAAGCAAGACATATGCTCAAATAGCTTCATGATTTATTTAGACCGTTTCCCAGAGCTTTGGTAAATGTGTGCTGGTTTTGTTATATTGCAGTGCCTACTGTACCACTGCTGTTTTCTACTGGGAATGCACCACAGACTCTTACTTTTTCAGCAGTTTTTGTCCAGATTGTGAGGACTTGTACTGTAATTTTAAAAATTCATAATGGCTCTTCTGGGATGGTGGTTGCGACGTCCCATGTTTGGTAAGACTGTTGTTGTATGCCATCCACTTTCCTCTCTCCGAGGTTCATCATGTTATTTTGTAGATGCATACAAATGTCAATTGCAATTAGGATGGCAGACCTAGGACATACTGTAAAGTGACGCTGAAACCTAGTCGGGACCAAAAGTTTGCACCGGTAGAAGGAGGAGCTCTGGATAGTGCCTCAGCTGAACTTGTTAAAGCGGTCGGCTTTTTGCGGGGTGGCTTTGCACTGCTCCCTCCCTCTGCAGTCTAGGGAATTGCTGCTACCTTCAAGTGCAGCAAATCCTCAGACGTAAGTGTGTTAAGCCCCGTGTGCTTTGCCGAGGGTGGAAATGAAGACAGGCTACCCCTATAAAGAATGATGGCTCCTTCAAGAGGCAGCTGTCCTATTTTAAGCAGGCGGCACACACTACAATGTGCTGTCTGACTCTGCCTTTCCCTCCTTCTGTTTTCTTTTGTTCTTCTTTCTCTTTCCCTCTATCTCCATCTCTGCCACGGCGAGGAAGGACCTTTGAGATTGGAGTAAATAAAAGTCACAGGATGTGAGCAGAGCCTCAAAGTCAGCGAGAAGATAATGTGTAGTCCCCCCTCAAACATCTTCAAGGATGGAAATGTTATTGATGCATGTTAAGTCCTTTAGGGGTTTCACTCAAAGGACATTTGGGGCCTTTCATCCCTGACATGAAGGTGGAGAGAAACATTATTTAGGCTCCGCAACATGATAGAGGTTCCTCCTTTCAGTGAGAAGCTTGAAAGGGAAAAGTCATCTTTCTCCACCCTTTGAGAGAGAAGCCTCATAATTGGCTGAAATGGCTGATTTTTTTTCATGCCTACTTCTTGAGGTAATTGGTATTTATGAAGTATTTATGGTCCATCTTTGCCGGTGTCAGCTGCACACAGAGCAGGATGTATATTTTCTAGACAGAAGAGAAACTTTTTTCCCTTCTTTCCCTTCCCCTGGAAGAAAGGTGGTGCTTTTATTGTCTTGCCATTCATATTCATACATTCAGCAGAGTCATGCTTTGTTGCACTTATATAACAGCCTGAGCAGGACCAAGGGGCTGTTATTAATGTGTGGTTTCACACCAGGCTGCGGTCCCATCTGTGATGGCGACTTGAGGGATGTAGACACCACTTCTGCTGATAAAGAAATTGTTATCATGCAAATAAACCATAGAAACAATACAAATAAAGAAACTCATGGGATGGCATTGTCAGTCAGTTGGATGGTCAGTCATTCAATCAGTTTGTTCCAGATTGAAATATCTCAACATCTATTGGATTGGAGGAAACTTTATACAAATGTTTATGGCCAGAAGTGGATGAATTTTATTGACTTTGGTGGGATTTTTTGTACAGTGAGCATGACGTTGGTATTTTTTTGTGTTCATTTGGTCCAGATATCCAACCATCCCAGATTCCTATGAGCTTTGTTCATCCACTAATGTTTCATTTCGCTTTGCCAGCAGGTTTTTGTCTTTTCTTTCTTTTCCAGTGAACCGTCTCAAAATAGTCAATGAGTTTCTTTGGCTCAGACATTTTTGGTTCCCGGATTTAACCTAATGAATTTTATAATCTGACTTGTCATCTAGTGCCATCAGCAGACTGAAATGTCTGAACAATGTGTGGATGGAATTCCATTTAATTTGTACTTTACAGTTACCCTCCCAGATGTAAATAATTGTCCTACAATAGAATCCTCCACTTGTCATACCAGTGAAAAACACATTAAGGTTGTTGGGATCGCCAGTGTTTTTGGCAAGCTGAACAATGTAATAGCAATGCATAACGGGAGTATCCCATCTTTGTCAGGGGTTGGTGGGAACAAAATTGTGTGTACTTTGTGAGCTGTGTGTTTCCCTTTGTTATGGTGCCCATACAGTTCAGGCTTATCTTCCTGCTTTTCTATCTTTTTTTCCTTATTATTCTGTTTATCCTACTGTACAGCTATATCCACATTCTGAGTGACTGAGCTAATTGTTCATGCTCATGCATTCTCTGCAGATTCAATTATACGCCACTCTGGGCATCCTGCAAAAACAAACGAGGGTGGGAAAAAAGGGATGTGTGCTGAAAGTGTGGGAGAGTGAGTAAATGAAAAGGTAAAAAGCGAGAAGGGGCTTGAGAAGGTCGTGGAAAAGAGAGGGTAAAGTTTAGAGAGGAGAAAAAGAGGAGGACGGGAGCTAAGAAGCAGGAGGGATAAATTAGAGAGGAGAGTAAGAGCAGTCCCTTGAGTCATATATTTATGTAAGGGGGAAATCTGCTCACTGGAGTGTGCACTGTAATGGCACCCCTCTGTATAATGATCGGCGCTGACCTCCCAAATAAGAGGATTAGTTTGTGCCTGAGCTGGCCAGAAATAATGGACCTCACCTTAGCTTAGCTGAAGTTTGACACAGCAGAAAATAGATAGGGAAATAACAATAGCTCAGCAACTGGAGGTTTGCCTGAACCCTCATTCATCTGCATCGCCATTGTGTCAAATTGGACATGCATTCCTGCATATCTGCCGGGTTCATGAACAGATGGCATAAACGCACTGGACCCATGTGGATAAAATACTGTAGTAGAACCATTGAAATAATCTGCTGCCAACTGTAACATGTTGCAGAGTTTTTTTTTCCCCTTTTCCCCTATAACAAGCAGTGCAATGAGTTGCTGTTTCCGTTATTTATATGCAATGTTGTCCACAGGAAATGAGCTCTCGTTATTGGAGCTTGCAGGCAGGCAGGGAGAGGGCATGTCGGAAGAATATTGTGGCTCAGCAGTGAATGTTGTGGCTAATGTCTTACTGCAGGGCACGCTCTCCTTTTGTGTGCTCTGAACCAGCAGGATTAAAGCATCCATCTTGCTATCCCGCTTCCCCTAATGGTATTAGGAAAAGGGTGGATAGGTTTCAGTATTCCGTTAAGGAATATCTGATATGGGGACTGGCTGATTCAATTAAGTCAAAAGCAAGGTGGGAGGGAATGAGTAGCCCTACTGGTGTAATAGCCTCTGAGCTGCATAGCTCAAAGTGGGGCATTTCAATCTGGAAAACTCCTGCATTACCACCCCCACCCACATAAAAACATATATTACACACTCATTACCAAAGGACTCTAAAGGGTCAGCGTGCAATTTCTGCCTCAGTGCGGATCTCGGTCATCCTGCGTTGTGAATAACAACAACAAAACACACGACATCCGTCTTTCACGCGATGCATGCTGGGGATGGGCTCCGTCTCCTTGTGATCTAGAGCAGGATAAAGAGGTAGGGATAATGGACGGATCGATGGACTTTAAAGTCCCAGTGAAACAGAAGCATGAGCCGTCTTTAGCTCCTGTATTTTGACATATTTCACAGTGAAACATGAATATTTGAGCAGTGTATGGTTACGAGAGGGATTTAAATCAAATACTTTCCTTTTGATAGGACCACTAAGAAGTGGGGGGCGAAGAGTTTAGCATGATACAGAGCTACAGAGGACTGTCGGATCCTCACACACACACACAAAACTCCCTTACCCGTCGTTAGATCAGAAGGACTGATTCTACCTCTTAGCTCCTGCGTAGTACTCGCAGATGAACGGTGCCCGGCCTCCCTCAATGCCACTAGTGCCAGAGCTCCCCGCTCACCTGCCGGCAAAACTCTGCAGGATGTTCGTCTTCGTGTACCGCCCACACTGCAAGAACAAAGAGCTGGTTGAAGCGTTTCCCTCGAATGAAGTAGACATCCTAAAGTCTCTTGATTTGATTTGATGCCCCTGAGTGCAGGATGAGTCATCAAGCATTTGAAACCCTAACAGGAGCTAAATATGCTCTAACATCCATTTCACTGGAACTTTTAAACTATAGTCACCAAGGTTTAACATTGAAAGTTATCTAGTAGCTTATTCATTATTTAAATTATTGGTGCTATAAAGAACATATGCAAAACATTTGAGTTTCCTGTCCTGAGTTACAAAAGACATGTACAAAGGGCAATTTCAGTGCAAATTCAATTGCTGTGTTCTCAGAGAATACATGACCTAACACATAAACACACCATTCAGTACCAACCCACCCTAATGTCTTCTCTTCATAGCATTTCATATAAAGAGTAGTGGTCGCATTTGTTTTAAAAAGCCTAATCTGTTCCTCTCTTCTACAAAATGGAAAGTTAAACTACAACTTGTTGGTTGGACATCAGAACAATGCCTCAAAAATGTATCAGATAATGGCCTGCCTTATGGTGGCATATGGGGAATATGTGACGCTGTGAAGATATTTTTCAGTTTGTTTTTCACATTCACAGTTTGCAGGGTGTGAGCAAGCTACATGTGAAGGGAAAACAGCCATTACTGTTCTATTGTTATATTTTATGCCACATAATAATAGAGAGAGCAGAACATTTATTTTTTCACAGAGTGGACAGTGACAGTAGCATTTATGAAGTCCACACTACAACAATAATGTGATGTTTGGGACTACTCTGTCACACCTTGTCCAAGCACATAAATGTGAGCAGTTTATTAACACCAAAAAAATGGCTTTTCTTCGACCCACGGGTATCAGAGGTCTTAATGTTCTCCATTCCAAAACTCCTGAACTTTACAGTTCAAGATTCATAATTGCCAAAATTGCAGTTGCTCTTTCTCTCTTTTTGATTTAAGGGCTTGACTAGTTGTCGTTGAATGATGAGCAAAATCAGACGAGTCTTAAATTAGATGGGTATTATTTTGACCAAAAGAGTAGTCTTGAGTTATGTTACACTCGAACGACTACAAATGGATTTCTAATGCATTACGCTTAAGGCTTTCATATCGTGTGGGTGGCAGAAAACCCAAATCAGTTTCTTGACTTCTTCCACTTCGTACAGTTGAGTGGTCAGGTTATCACGCCGTCATTTGGTGTCTTCACGCCACCAAGACCCAATGCTGGCTGGAGCCATTGAGTTTCCATTACCTCAAATCCATTCCTCTCATTTAAAATTAATGGCATTGGACCTTCCCTGACCCCAGAGGTAAGCCTGGCCAAGTTTTATTTTCTCTTCTAGAACACATTGGGGATTAAGTTTTCCTCTCCTTATCAGTTCTATCAATGAAGATGGTATGGTAATATTTGGGGGATCACTGGATCTTTCTACTTTTCTCTTCAGAATTATTCTTTTTTTTCATATATACAGTATATAGTATGTATATACAATCCATCAGTACAAATCTTTGCAATTCCAATCTCCAATTCAGAGCAATACATTCATTTTCTAGTGATGATGTTCAAGGATAAGGCTGGTGCTGTTTGGTGTTTCTAATTGTATCAGCAAATCTGTTGAAAAGACCATAACCAACATTTAAATCCCATCTTCCCCCCAGTCTGTAGCACTCAGTCCAAGCGTAATGGTTTCAACTGAAACCATTTGTTTGTTGACAATGAGAAAAATACAAAAAATCCCCTTATCCATGAAATCCAATTCCAGGTGCACTGACATGGAAAAGCTAGGGTTAACATAGCTGGAGGAAACGATGGAAAGCAACAGTTTTTCAACTGTGTTATAATCATATCAAATTACTCTCAGTGTGAATAACCTGTTCTATGTCATTTTCCCTTTTATGGCAGCTGGATAGACATTTAGACAATAGAGGCTCTCATGAAATGAAGCTCATCCACATTTGAGCACCAGCATTTCTCCTCTACATTGCCAGTGATAAGTGTACACAATCTACCAGATGGTACTGTAAACACACACTCCAGAATGTAGAATTCCACTCGTATAAAGTGCCCCGATGCATAATGTCACACTGTTATACGCTGAGCTATATTACCTTTGCTCATTGGAGGGGTGAGGATTGGGGGTTTTGGAGACTCGTGCTCCCTGTAATCCGAAGACACAACCATTGGTGGTGGAGGTAGGGTTCCCGGCCTTATGAGCAGGACAGCTACCAGCTCTCTAATCACCGGGTCTCAGAGACAGCCGGAGGTAAAGGGAGAGTGGATGGGTGAGCAACATCCAAGTAGGAAGGAGAGAAGGAAAATAGGCAAGGTTTATACCTCATAGATTACATCAAATGACAGCTGCTTCACAGAAGCAAATCCTTTTGGTGTGAAAAGACGAGTGCAGATGCTGTCCCACGGCACATTGTTGGTGATGAAATGTAGCGGCTTTGTGGTTTCATCTAAGCAACCACAGCTGGTGCCATGTTCAAAGCATCCTTAAGAAGAGGCTATATGCAAAAAGTCCTGAAGTCCTCCTCCGCATACTTTGTCTCCAGACTTTGTGCTTTGCTCATATTTCCAAAGTTGAATTGAATCTCTAAAATCCCAGAGAGTCAGACAGAATGACGGGAAGGTAGATTGATAGTGTACTTTTCTAATTGCTCATGCAGGCATGAGGAGATTACAAGGCCATATTCATTCAAAGAAAAGAGCAACACGTTCAGTCACGGTCTTACAACAGTGTTTTGGAGAAGGCAAATAAGATAATGTTTTTTGTTTTTTCTTCCATTTTGCCTTTGAAATTGTGAAGTATTACAAGTAAATTCAGCTTTATTCCCGTCTGGCAGCATATTTTGTAAACGCCTCGAGTTTGCGATACAATAAGGAAGTGCTACAGGCGGTAAATAATAGATTCATATTTTATCAAAAAGCTTTGATGCAGCCAGAATCCAGGTATGGTTGTAACCCCAGAGCTCATTGTGATAGAGCACATTGTGTTCCCTTCTCCACACTTGATTTACTGCCATGACTGGTTTAAAAGAAAGACAATAGGATTGGTGCTATTGATAATTAGTTTTTAATGTGCCACACTCATCATGTCCAATTTCATGCCCCTTAGGCTACTGATCACAGATTTAATCAACACATTATTGCTTGCTATACTTAAACTGACTAAAGGCAGGCTTCTTTCTCTCTCTGTGTGTGTGTGTGTGTGTGTGTGTGTGTGTGTGTGTGTGTGTGTGTGTATGCTGGGAGTGTACAGAAGACAGAGCGCGTGTTTGTGTGACCGTGGAGCGAGCATGGGGAAGTTGTCAGCATGTGCATCCATCCCAGCAACGTCCTTCTTTGATAGACATTGAATGTGTGTTCCAAGCCATTAACCAAGAGCTACGTTTGAAGATGACGCGCTTGGAAGCGTGTTGTGTTGTGTCGAAGGAAGCCATTGTTATTATTGTGTTTCTATATAGCGGAGAAGAGAGTGTCCAGGCCTCCCTCTCCTGATGAATACAGATGAAAGCAGGGATGTTATGTCCGTTCTTTTATTTTTTATATACCACTCTTATAACACTTGGGAGTTTTTTTTGTTTTTGTTGTTGTTACTATGTGAGGTTGGCTCATTCTTTTAAAAAGAACGTGTATCTTTGGTTTTATTATTATACTGTACAAATGCAAAAAGTCTTTCAGTAGAGGGACCAAATCAAATGCAACATTGTTTTAAATTCATAAGGGGTAAAGGTCATGTCCATTGCAGCATATCAATGTATTTAGATGCACTAGTAGTGCTATGACATTTTCATTATTTATTTTTGCATTTATTAAAAAAAACATAGGTTTAGTGATTCATTATACAATACATTTATTTATATATCTTTTGTACTTTGGTTTTCTTTTTAAAAAAGATCTTTCTTGTTTAATTTTTGCTGAAGATGAGGATTTTTAACTCTAACTCACTTACATTTTTGTTCTTGGCTGCTGCTGGTGTTGTGCTTGACAACGGCTTAACGAGTTGATTTCACAACAAAGAGACTATAATAAGTTGTCAGGCTTGTGAATGAGCACAGATGAAGAGAAAGAAGAGGCAGAAAATCGGGAGCCAGTTCATCTCGAACTGCTCAGCTCCCTGGCTGTGAGTCGAATGTAGAGAGAGAGACATCGTGAGATAGTGGAGGCCTTCATTATATGCAGCTCAGGCCCTGGTGAAACCCTGGTTAATGTCCCTATCATCTCTGGAGTGGTCCAACGTCTAGCTCTCTGTCCAAATGACTCATGTTTAATGCATCTCTGCAGTTCTTGTCATTTAACCTCACCTCTGGAGGTTGTAGGTCGGGGTGGAATAGCGAAGGATCCCACAAGACCCATAAGGGGCAAAGCGACCGTGCAGTTATTCTTCACCCGCTCTCCATTTACTTAACATGGGGAGAGCTGCTCCATGGCTCATCTGTTGCTGTGTAATCTCCCCAAAGCAAACCCCCCTCTCCACATCACACTGCATGAACCTGAACTCGCGGGTGGTCTGGGTTGACTGTGTGGCTCTCTGAGGCACTTTGTTGCACTGCTTCCCGTGTGCTACGGCTGAATGCTTAAACAGGAGACAACTGATGCTATCCTGGAGACTTTATGACTTACTCTTTAGTCTTCAGATGAGCACTCCAGTTTATAGCTTTGGTAAAAGCCTTTCAGGTACGATCGAAGGCTGCCAAACTCCATCAACCTTATTCTTTTTGGTTTTCTATGTTTTTTAATATTTTATATATATATACAGTATATATAAATATATATATGTGTAAAAGGCCTGAAGGGATGGGCTATCAGTCTTGCTGGCTTGGCAGATTTTAGCGACTTTTGAAACTAGTGCTGTTTTTCAGTTGGTGAATTTTCAATAACTAGCTTGCTCTTGTTGGTTTCCCCAATGTTACCGGACCCGAGCTTTAAGCTTGCAGAGATACGTGTCCAAGCAAATAAGGAACAATTCAACAGGACACATCCTCATCATTGCTGTGTAACGGGATGTAAAGGAGCTTGATCTTCATGCTGCATTTTCCTCCGATTTTCACAGCTTACATGCAAAGACTACCTCCCTTTCACTCCTCGTCCCCCCCCCCCCCACACACACCCACTTACACACACCCACTCAAACCCCCTGCCTCTCTGTCTTGCTTTGGATAATGGTAATTAGAACATCACCATGATTGAAATTTGGCAAAAGTTGAAGAGGAAATAGGTTTTCTAATCAAAAGCTGCCTCGTAGCTGGAATCCATGCTCACTTGGCTGAAAAATATTCGTCAACGATGGGGGCCTAAACGGATGCCAGATTGTATACTGAGGGTATGTCGGATTTCATACACATGCCCCAGTTGAGCCTGTTTTAGCCACTTATTTATTTAAGTGTGTGCTTTGGTGTGATTTCTATGATGTTAGATGAGAAGATTGATAACACTGCCAATTCTGTCACTTAATCTGAAGTCTGCAGTCAGCAGCTTGCTCAGAATGAAGACTGGAAGCAAGAAATAAAAATTAATTCCACCTACAGTACGAGCGCCGCTAAAGCTCACTGGTTAACATCTTTTATCTATTTTGTTTATCCCATACAAAAACCCATTTATAAAGGCAGAAAGTTGCGCTCGTATGGGGGTTCATGTGCTCGGCCGTCTCTTGGCTCGGAGCAGTGGCTTCCTGCTGGTTGCGTGGCAACCTCTCGCTGTTGCCTATGGTGTCACTTCCCACACATTTACTAACTTGAGCTGACTCCTTTCCTCTTTCATTCCGCCGATGCTTGAAAGACAATGGCAATGTTAATGTCGTTAATGTGTGCTATACAGTTGAGAGTCTTGGTGTATCACGATGCTAATTCAGTAGATGTGTGGCATGGAGCCAAATATAGATACTAGCACAAGATGACATCTTCACAGGAGTTGTAATCCGCAACATTTTGGTATTACCTAATAAAAAACAGATGGTTCAAAGCCCATTTGTAAATGAATGTGCCTTTGGAGTTAAAACCTGACACTTGAACTTCAAAAACTGTCCGTTTCTCAACTCACTTGTGGTGTTATAATGATTTTCCTTTTGCAGAGGGAAACAGCATGAATGACTTTTCTTTGCTTCTTATCTGACCATGAACCTTGACTCAATGGCAAATGTCAGGCAATTCAATTTAGATGGGGCTTCGAATGCTAACCTCCCTTTCTGTTCCCCCCCCCCCCTCCCTTCTACCCTTCCCCATCTGTCCTTCTCTTCCAACACAGGAGCTGCCCAGGACCCAGGTAAGCCTAAATCACTTCTTCTATCCTTTCCCTCGCCACATCCTCTCACCATGTTCTGTCTATTTTTAAAACATTCTTCCTCTCCGCATCTAGCGCTGGTGTATTGCGTACGACCAATCCACAACCTTCCATTTTCCGTTTCTCTCATTCTCTCACACATTTAGATTTCCATCAGCCTCTCTCGCATTTTTTCCACAAATATTTTGTGTATATACTTTTTTTGACCAATTGTAGTATGTATCTGCTTTTGTGTTGCTTGTCATTGCTGTGTCATGTTGATTAGCTATTCATTACTCATTATCTTGCAGGTTTCATTCCTGAGATGGATGTTGCCTTTTGAATCAAGATTTAAACGTTTTTGATCAACCTTATTCATTTTTAACATAAGTCCTTTTTGGTAGCTTTAGCTAAATTTTGGCTGTCGACAGCCAATGATCAAGTTTCTGTTGACATTCTGCTCTGTTTGTTTGGACTTGCAGCAATCTGTTCATTGTGTTTGCTCACAGTGTCAATGCACTTATACATGTTGACATTGTCCTGTCCTGAGAGAAATATCTTTGAACCACACATTCTAAGAGATGTTATAGAATTGCAATATAAGAGTATGTACCTCTTTTGTCTCTTGCCATCAGTAGCTTTATTAACAAAAAACACATCCAAACGTCCCTCTCAGCTCCTCTGTCCACATGAATCACTGCATGTACTGCATAGACACAAAGCAGCAAATGTTCATTGATTTAAAAATGACCAGTTTAAAATTTAATGTGTAATTCTAAATTATAAATGCTGTTTTTATAAACTAATTCATTTCAGTGCTTTTTACTTCAGTTAAACTCAAAACGTCATGCATATGTTTGGTATTGGTATGTATTGGTTTGATGAACAGAACAAATATTGGAAGCAATTGAAATTGACCAGTGAGTAACACCCTGGTCTCCAAAACAATATGTTCCCATACGTCCCAATACTTTTTTAGAGAATGATATTTTCACCAGATTATGTTTGTTTTAGACGTATCACAAACACCATTCTCGTCAGTCCACGGAAGCCCAAGTCAAACAAACACAGGACTTGCACCAAGCAGGCTGCTATTCGTGTCTGGCATGCAACCAAAGATTAAAGCTACCTTATTTTAATCTACATCTGTAACTTCAAAAAAATAACAAAAAAAACTTATTTTAAGCCTAAACATCAGGTGTCACTAAGGTAATTGTGTTGCCGAAACTTTGTTGCATTATTGTTTTGTTTCAATTTACAATTTTAACAATTTGTTTAAAACTGTGAGCATAATCTGGGAGAAAATACATTCCCCTTGTAACATATACGAGAATGCAGACTAGGTGTATGGTAACGCAATATTGTAGGAGACAGCGTTGTGAGTAACAACGCATTAAAAGGAGCAATTTGGGAAACAGGAAGACATCTAAGATCTAATATGATCAAATATAAAACTGTGAAAATGAGTAATGAAGCCCTGTCTCTAATACAAGCCTGTTCCACATGAAGGCCTGCTCCTTTCTGCAGTTGAGGTAAATATAAACCATTGCTGTGTTTTGAGAATTTACGGTAGATTACGTTTTGAATGATAAAAATTAACAATTAATCATAAAAACAAACATTATTTCCCTAGTCATAATTTGCTTCCGTAGCTGCCCTCACAAGAAGATAATTGTATGCTGTAAATCAAGTCTTGCCGCCTTCACTTCCCTTCTCCCCTGTCTCCCGTCTACCAAGCCTTTTAATCCAATTAGCAGGGCCAGGGACAGTTATTTATATGTACATGAATTAGAATTGAACAGTAGGACATCCTCCCCTGAGGCGGATTGGACGGAGCCCAGTCCTTCTCACAGGCCGGCCTTCGGTCACAAACCTATGCTGCTGCCGACAGGCAGTGGTGAGCTCTGCAGCCGATTGCCAACAAAGCAGCAACAGAAACTCACACCAACATGCGCTGCCAATGACAATCATCATCTCGTTTGACTTCAATGTGAAAACCGAATCAGTGCACGCGTTTCATCCTCTGCAGTGAAATACTTGGAAACATATTGTTTCATCTTTCCAATGTTATCTTTTCTAAAAATGTCAAGACTAAAAAAATATTTCACTCGTTCAAATTGATGCACTCGAATAAGTCTTCTCGGTGTTCAGGTTTGTCTTGGATGTGTCTTTCTATTGCATTCCATTGCGTTGGACTGAAACTGTAGATGTGCCAAATGAGTATGTAAGCTGCCAAATATGGCTCTCTTACCCTTTTGAACTATTTTCCAATGATTGCAGTACTTCAAAGTGTTGTGAATGTCACACTATTGGCAGCATAACCATTTCAAAAGGTTTTAAACACAATATGTTCGCAATCAACATTAACATTTGAAAACATGGATTTATTATTGATGCCCCTTTTAGTTCAGTCACACAGATGTTGATGTTTACAGTTGTTTGTCGGCGGAGTTACTTAGCAAAATTCTACACGTAACATTTGTAAAGGGGGATTTAAAGAACTTAATAAAAGTCCCAGACGGCTTCTTATCAAACAAGTATTATTAGCTTTTGAATAATTTTCATTTATTTTCACTTTAGAATAGAAGTCCTATTTGTGTGTTCTCTAAGTGTACAATAAATAAAACTGAAATAGAAAGTAATAAACAACTCGATAGAGATCAATTGAGACAAAACTCAAAGATAAAAACGCAACATTTCCAAGGTACTTTATGAATGTGAAGCCAAAGTCAGACTTGCATCTCACGTGTGATGAGAGTAAAATAATTGTGTTTTTCACAATTAATATTCTCATAATTCTCATGCCCGTTCAGTGAGCCCTTGTGACCTGTGTGTAAGCATCTACATTCACTTTGTATCCCCACTCATTTATTCAGATTCACCCTTTATATTGTCACTGTATTGTCACTTTTTTCACAAGTGTGATTTAATGTAATTTTACATAAACTGTGAATACTACAGGCTCCACAAACGAGTCCTATAGGTTCCTTCAGCTGTTCATTTTGTGTATGATAATTGGTAAATCATCTTCAAGCAATCGAGTCAACACATGGAAACTAGACTGATCAGCTGATCATTCTCTAGAAACAAGGTCCAAAACTGTTAAAGTTTACCTCAAAATCAAAAACCCATACTTCCCTCCGACCTGTTCAACTATTTATCAGTCTTGATTGTTTTGGTGTGGGTTGCCTTGTGTTGGAGATGCCGGCTGTACAGATGTCTGCCTTCTCTCGAATATTATAGAACCAGATGGCACTCGGCAAACTTCAGTTCTGAGAAGTGAAGCAAATGCTTTCATCTTAGAACTTTAAAACATTTCACTGTGTGTTTACACTTCATGAAAGTCAATTGTTGTATTTTAGATGCATAAAATTGTCCGATTAAGCATTTGGTTGTATTTAGAATCACCATCTCTTGTTAATTCTAGTTGCAGAAAAACAGGATGGTGATGGATGATTATGATTATTATTATTATTATTATTAGTATTATTATTATAGTGGGGGCAGTAATAGTAGCAGTAGGATCACCTGAGCATTAAATATATCTATTAGCCAGATTTAGAAACAGGTTATGTCCTTTACACTAACCCTACCTGCCGGATGGATTGTTACACAACCATCTGAAAAGTAGTGATTGGAAACTATTTGGGAAAAAGGGCAGGAGCTTTCAAAAACTACATGGCAGGTGATCGGATGAACCATCTGTCAATCGAACTCTTTTCGAAGCAGTCGGGAGAAGAGTGAAAAAGATCTTTTCCATCCAGAAAAGCCTTCAGTGCCTTTCAGTCTTTCGCTCTTCTTTCATTGAAGAAATCCTCTCCAGTTCTGGTATAACTGATGCTATCGCAGCATCTACATCTTAGAAGCCGCCATTTGTTGTTTTGAACACCCATTTGCCACATTTTGTTGTTTCGCACACACCTAGGCCACGCCCGTAGGTGGCATTAGCGCCTCACAGGATGCTGATTAGTCACTGGCTGACACATACGTATTACTTGAAGCCTGACACAATGGATTTTGGTGCGATGTGTGATCTCGTGACATCGTGAGAATTCAGCTCATGTGCAAGCTCATAACATCACTTGAGTAAACCAGTTCCAAAAATGGACCATACTTGGAAGGAAAAAAAAATGGAGAGCTACCTAAATATACGTATCTAAGTCAAAGGTCACAGTGCTTCCTTAGTTGACCTGCCATAACAGACAAGACTTCTCTCCTTGTGTGACTTGTGTGCTTGCTGTGTATGCCAATCAATAGAATGGAAGACGTGAGAGGATGGAGGTTGGCTGAGGGACGCAGCAGTTAAACACAAGGAGTCTTATCCATGTGTGCACAGAGAGAGGCGCAAGCACACACAAACACACACACATACACACAAGCAAACGCACACAGAGTACAGCTCAGATTAATGACTAAATCAATCACACGGATACAGTGTTTGCTTGTCATCCTGTATGCTTTTCTTTTATAACACAGGTTAAATTTCCCAGGCTACTGAAGCTCTATCAGCCTTTCCTCCGAATATGTATTCAGCAAGGTCATCTCTCACTGCACCAAGAAAATTTGCCAACCGCAGGATGTGTCTTTGCTATTGCAATGTCAATAGTCCCCAGTCCAATGCATTGCAATCTACATTTGTCAATACACGTGTCACTTAGAGCCACACCGTGAGCTGAGGATGCAGCTCGTTTATTAGCGAGACCTTGTTTTGACTCCTGCTCACTCGTAGATTTATGCAGGTAATGACAGATTTTTTTTTTTTTAAATCTTATTGAAGCTCTCCAGTAATGAAATAGATAAATAAATAATAATAAAGTGCTACGTGATTTTCACTACTACAACTGGTCGGGGTCAATATTTTACTGTTTGCCAGTTTCTAATTTAGCGATGCAAAAAATGTGTCAATCAAAGGCTCCAATAGATTCTACAATCAATACAAATCTAGAAGATGAGGCTGCATGCTATAAAATAATACGATTGTAATTACACTTTACAGGTCTGCTGAACTATAAAGAAAAAGTTGGAGGACATTATGAGAGTGCAAAAGGGCAAGTGTTTAAATGCAGATTTGTATTTATTCATTTATATAAATAAGGCTTTTCTCAGTGTCAACAAATTCCATAAAAAGACCAAAACCAACATCCGTCTGTTAATCCATCTCTCAATGCTTCCCAAGTAATGCAGACAAGGTATAATGATTGGATGTTTACATTTCCGTGAGTAGCTGTGACTTCAGTGTGTTACGCAATTATGTTATGGCGTGTTGCTCGGGACCCAACGAAGTGCAGTGTTGACAGTGAAGTTCTTTGTATGAACGGTTCTTATGAAAGCTGCAAGCAGCAACACCACAGGCCAAGCATTGGGCCCCGGGCACTGCACTAATGCTTCTAAAGAGAGGAAGTAAATAAGAGAAAGTGTACAGATTTCTCCTCAAGGCCGTCTGAGGCGATGCTCGTGTCGAGTGTAAAAGGAAGATGATTAATTATGCTTGAATTAAATCAGGTTTATAGGGGTTGTTAGTCATAGTTTTGGATAATTTAACATCAAGCTTGATACATACAGTATGGGGTAGTATTAAATATTCATTCTTTGATTAGCAAACGTAATAATATGTAATTTCTCAATTTAGAGGGTCGCACGCAGTCATTTTGATAATGATGAAATTATTTGTCCCAATTAAATCGTCAGGAAATAATAAACGACTGTGTGCAGCCTTCACTTCGCCGGTATCCACCAGCCAATCAGAGTGCAGCAGTCTTTCATATGAAGTCATCTCTGTCTGACAAGAGTGTCCTAAGAACTTTGTTATCTTAAGTAAGTTGATCGATTAGAATGTTCCTACCTGTTTCCAAAAGAAGCCAAAGTTCACCAGCAATAGAAACAGGCTGAATGTGTTCACTACAGCACACTGTAATTAAAAGCTGATAATATTCCTGACATTTGCACAGTATTCTACCACTGACTTGTGTAGTGTTTTTCGGCACCTAACTCCAAAAACCTGTGACCTGTTACCTGTGAATTAAAAAGTGTTCATATGTATATGTGAGATGCCTGTAGCAGAATGGGAGCATTATGGCCACTGTGTTTCCAGGAGAAGTGGAACTAGAGCAAAGAAGGCCCCAAGAGAAAAACAAGATGAAGTAAATGTACTGTACCAACACATTCTCACTTAACTTATCAAATACCGAGGCTTCGTCAGTGGACGTGTCAGGATACGTTCATCACTTGCATAGTGTCTCTTCGAGATAAACTTCTGTCTTCACAGGGTTAGGGTTAGGACAAGATCAGTTCTTGACATTTTCTTGACTAACGACTGACTACTAGCTGATACTACGTCAGTTGCTCTGAGCATCTACTAATGACACAGATGGGTTCACAGTCAGTTGAAAGCCGAGTGTGTCACATAAAGACACTGAAGGGCGCCTCCGTGCGTCAGTATCAGACACCGAGGGGCACTGACCAAAGTGGCGGTATTTTACGAGTTGGGAGTGAGAACGGGTTGACTACATAGAAAGCGAAACAAACCTTTATTGATGGAGTATTGGCTGTTTCTCACAGCTGCCTGCCAGGAACTATGGACAAAATCAGAAAACCCAACAGACTTCATCCCGATGTGTCTTAAACTGCAGCTTTTTAGAGCTGCTGAATCACCATTGCTTCAAATGGACATGAATACAATTATTATTTACATTTAATGTGAATGGGGGCCATCATTGTGCTGACCCTGCAAATAATTATCACAGATATTTGCAGCTCTACGGTACTTTTACGCCTCTTTTAGCTCACATGTTGGTAGATTTTGATGGCACTGTTCAAGACCTCTGGCTTTATTGTTTATTCCTAAGTGGACCTTTAATAAATAATAGCCCACAGCCTATTCTGTTGCAGATGTTTATCCACATGTTGGATTGTGAATACCACAGTTCCTTTGATTTGCGTATCAAAAGTCTTATGATAGCCGATGAATTTGGAAAACCTCTGTAAATGCAGTTACAGCTGGCGGTGCACTTATTTTAGTCAACAGGCATAACAGCGTCTAGATAAGTGTTTCAAGAGGGCATGTTTTCAACGAGCAGCACGCCCACTGACATTCTTCCCTCCATCATTAACATTGTCTCCTGAGACTGCCAAATGTCATTTTTTAAAGTTCATATTTTGCAAGTCTGTAGTGGTACTAGAAGTGTATTATAGAGTTTACATTTATCCTGGTTAAAAGTTGAATATTTATTGATGTATGGTCAGAGCCATGAAGCATGCACGGCATAAGGGGGCTAGATGAGCTGAAAGTTTACCAGTTAAGTACATTTTTATATATACAGTGTATATATATGTATGTATATGTATATATATATGTATATGTATATATATATGTATATGTATATATATAT
>NW_022280075.1:2228360-2359945 GCF_004355925.1 Anarrhichthys ocellatus | reverse complement strand
TATATATGTATGTATATATGTATATATATGTATGTATATATGTATATGTGTGTATGTATATATGTATATGTATATATAGCCTAACATCACAAATATGCCTCAAGGGGCTTAACATTTTGCTTTCACTTCAATTTCTCTGTCTTAGTCCATCACAGTCACTCATTATCAATTATAAATGATTGTGAACCAATGTTTAATCCCTAGATTATACTTCTCATTTCAGTTATGACTTGTTAAGTACAGAGTGTTAATTTGTGACAAGTAACCCAAGAAGCGGGTAAGTTGTCACGCTGTGCATGCTAAATTGTTACATTATATTTTTCAATAAATAGCAACATGTAAAGCAGAGGCTTTCCACACTCGGTATGCATTTAAAAGTCTGAATCATTTAGATAGATATTCGAATACAAATAAAAATACGTTTGTAAGTTAATAAATAAACAAAGAGGCTTCCATGGGCAAGATAGAATAAGATACACGGAGACCAAACCACACTCTTTCTAGAAAAAGTGTAAATGAATAACAAATGACATTTTTCCGTTCCAATTCAAAACTTAATGCAACATGAATGAACCAAACTGACGAGCTCACCGTTGTTTAAATGCTGCCACTGACATTTCCAACATTGCCTAATCTGAGTCATCAACAGAGAAAACATTCTGACACAAATTAACTGTGAAGTCTGGAGCACAAGCCTCGTGTGCCCATTTCCTGCATCTGATATACTTTCAACCAAATGATCACAATGTGATGATTTGCCCTGAAAGCACTGAGACAACTTGCCCCTGAGTGACGTTGTGTGCTATTGCTAGCTATGCCACAAGATAGCTCTCGTACAGCACTTTGGTTTGGATATCAAAATGTCTTCTTCTCTATTCTGTGCAAAATGAATATAATTAAACTTGAATACTTATCAAAGTTTTATCACATAAATAATGCAGTTTTTTAAAAAGAAAAAGAAAATTGCTCTCACGTCAGATTACAGTGATTTACACTGCATGTCAAGAGCAAAATGAACACACTTCAGAATGGTGAATGAGCACATGCAACTAATTTACTGTAGATTGCGCCCTCAGGTGTACAGCATACAACACCCTCTGTCCTTTGAGACACGTTTCAGATGTGGAAAAAACAACTCCCAATAGCCCTGTAATGGGGATAAATGGAAAGAGCCTCACGAAGAGCAACAGAAGAGGGATTCCCCACATATGATGGATAGATGTAATAGATGTTGTGTGTACACAATAACCAACTAAATATAATTACAGTATAGATACTCCATATGACAAAAATGACGTAGAATTTGGAATGGATCTGGAAGGATGTGGGCAGCTTCCAGGTGTCAAGCCATGTGACTTCCTCTCCTCTCCACCCCCTCATGCAGAATTGCACCGAATCATGTTTCTGTCATGTCGCATACAGCGAATTAGTATTTGAGTGCTCGGAGAAAAAAAGACCACATCATTTGCTGTAGCTTCTACACCAAAAAGACAAAAAAAAAGGCCTCACTGTGCGTGACCAGGGAAAAGCTTTAAATCTGTAGCAGCAGCAGGAAAATGTGCAGTTAGCACAAGTAGTATCCAAAATACAGCTGTAGGAGAGCGGATCAGTAAAGAGAGAGGCTGCACTGTGCTGTGTTACATGAAATGTACTGTAAGAAAAAGTACGTGGGCGTTACACAGGAGCTACAGAAGAGTGCAAGCTGGGAATGAAGAAAAAATGTCTGTGGACTTTTGAGTAAGGCCAACCTCAAAATCCCTCCTCTTATATACCGCGGCTATTTTATGGCTGTGTCCCAAATTGTGGGCAGCCTCTGAAGCGTAATCCACACTGGCACGGAGTCTACTTTTTGTCCATTGCATTTTTAATATTCGTCAGTTTGGTAAAGTCAGTTTGTCAGCCTGCTCTAAGGTTCGGATCAGTGCTTCATTAGTGTTGAAACGCCTCTGACATCTCCAGTCTGGTGTGAATGCGAGGTACAGTCTATAAAAGTGTGCCTCCTCCCCAAACGAGATGGTCGAACCTCACAGATGTTACACACAGTGCACTCCTCATATCGACTCATGGAGTCAAAAATGTCCAATTATATCACCAAGTGGATGCCGGCAAACGGTCAACAACAAATAGTAAACTCGGTGTCCATGTACAGTACGGAGTTAATGGTAAAAGCATCCACATAACTTCCATTTATCTCCAATAAACCGATTGATTAGTGACATATCTGCAGCTACCAAGCTAAGAAGATGTTAAACATACGGTATGTGTATGTATATAAATAAATACTTGAGTAATTACAAATATTCAACTAACTGAAAGGACAGTACAAATATCACACATTTCTTTTCTTTTTTTAACCCATTTGAATTATTCAACGAAACTGAATTTCTTCAATAGCATTTTCAAGTAATCACACATCTTATTAGTCATATCTTTGCGTCACTAGATGGCTGTCAGGTGCTGTTTGTTTGACAGACATATTGCATTGCTGGGCTAACTCTTCGAAAGAACACCTTCGTCATCAGTTGTTTGTCACCTGTCGTTGCCCCAGAGGAGTAAACCTGCTTCGCCCTGCATGAGTCAGGAGATGATGGTGAGATATCCCCTCACTGCCTTTTATCACGCTGTTCTGCAGCTGCCTGACTCAACATAATATCCACACGACTCGCAACACTTTTAAAAGGGTTGAGTCGGGATGCACAGTAGCCCTACAAGAGTTTTCCCACCTGCACTCCTTGTTTTTCTTCAGTTGGAGCATTGTGTGCACTTATCAAAGAGGTGAATGCCTCACGTGAAGAACATCTTCGATACTTACATGATTTCAGTTCGGTAAGTTGGAGCCGGACTTGCTCACCTGTGAAATGAGCCCCGTTTTTAAGGAAAGAATTAAAGTGTCCGGATCCATTACAGATTTTATAATCTGCCAGAAACACACCAAGCAGTTAAGCTGACTGATCTTGCTGAAATTCATATACCATTTGATGTGCCATAAAAAGTATTGATAAATGAGTCATAACCCTTTAAGAAGTCGTACATAAAACATCGATAAACATTACATACTGTAGACAGATGAACAGATATATGTAACACTTTGTCAATTGTTAATATTTGGTTTGTAAACTGTCTATAAAGATTACCTGGATAGCTTTCATAAAGTTGGATCTGATGTTTATAATACCTCATTAAATGGTTAATAAAGAAAGTAAAGCATATATATATATAGATTATTCAGATAGATATTTGATACTTTGTCAATGATTAACGATTGGTTTCTAGTCCATCTGTCTCTGTAATGTTTATAGATGTTTTACCAACAATTTCCTAAAGGTTTACGAATCATATCAAACACTTAATATGGTACAAAGGATGTCATAATGTATGGAACAATACACTGTTATACTGTGATCAGAATGTGATTATCATCTCTTATCAGCTGATAAAATATATCATTTATAAACTAATTATTTTCATATTAAACTAATGATAAAATAACAACCAATTATAGCATTATCAATGAGAAGTAAACATTATTGATTACGATTTCATTTTTTGCTAACAGGGAAATAACTATTAATTAAAGTGTAATTAACTATCCGTTACCTATTTATTGACGATGGTTATTATGAAGTGCTTTCCTCTGAACTTGTTCAATATTTGTGAGTTGCAGACAGGTTGACGCTCAAAGGAGACACTAATGAATCTTGATATGGTAGAGGACAGAAGGATGCTGCAGTGCCCTCTACCTCCCTCCCCTGTTCTCTAATTCTCTCTCTCTCTCTCTCTCTCTCTCTCTAATTCTCTCTCTCTCTCTAATTCTCTCTCTCTCTCTCTCTCTCTCTCTCTCTCTCTCTCTCTCTCTCTCTCTCTCTCCCCTTCACCGCCCCATTCGACCCGGGTAAAAGCTCTCAGCTCACTTTTGTTTATCTGGCAAGTGATGTCGAAGCACCACCCCCCCCCCACCCCTCTTCTCAAAGCTCTCCCGCTCTGTCTTTCTTCCCTGAAAGATATTTCCAAATGAGTGAGCCCAGACCACAGCTGCCTCTCTGACGCATTAATCACTTGGCTGCCGCCCCCTCCACTCTTACGTACACACTGCGCTCACAGACACACACACACACACACACACTCTAACTCATGGATAACCTGGTTTGACTCGCACAAGTAAAGGCATGCACCGCCACTGTGTAGTCTAAGCACATGTCAAAGCACACAATTTGAGCAGGTAGAGAGAGAGAGAACTCCGCAGGATGATACACGCTCACACGAAGCATCCGCCCACCACTCAAGTGATCTTGACTCTTTATACTACACCAACTCCCCCCCCTCTCCATCCAGCCATGGCTCCCACATGACCCTCCATTTTCCTCATTAGCGACACCAGCCAGCAGCCACATTCCATCCGTCCCTCCCTCCTACCCTTCCTGCCTCCCTCGCCGCTCCTCTGTTTACTTCTCGATCTCTTTATTTGAATCCGGGCACAATACCTCCCCTCTGTCTCCTCTGAGCAAAGAGGCGGGAGGACAGTGAGGTGGAGAGGGGAAGAGAAGGGAGGAAAGCCTGCTTTAGATGCTAATTTGTAGGAGATCATATGTAAAGTGATGCACCTGGTTTATGTAACTGCCCTGTTGAGTGGAGTATATATATATATATATATATATATATATATATATATATGTGCATTATTGCAGCTGTAAGTGTTTCTGGAGAGAGGGAGAGAGAGAGAGAGAGAGCGAGAGACTTCCCTTCCCTGTGCACTTCCCTAACATCTGATATTCAAATATACCTCAGGCGAGCTAGATTTGGTGAATGCCAAATTCGAAAGGCGATCGCTGTCTAATACGTAAATGCCGACACACAGACGGGGAGACGGTGTTCGACACAACATAGTATCTTCGGTGTTCTATCCCCCAAAAGGGGTGCGACCGTGACGTTTTGCGTGGTAAGCGTCTGTGCCAGTCTGATGTGTGCAGATTTTGATGCCCAACAGACTCCTCATGTATGGCTGAGTCTCTCCGATGTTTCCTCTAACAGAGAAAACAAATGCCGAAACTATAGCTGCAGATTGCGAGCCATTCATGGAGCCCTCTGCTGTCATCTTGATGCGCACTGCTCTTTCAACGGTCAACCTAGCTCAAGCAGCAGGAAAACCATGTTAAACAAAACATGAATCATAGCAGAGTATTTTTACATACCTAAAACTTGTCTGAAGGGGAACTGAAAACTTCACTTTAAACTATTTTGACCAGTCAAAATGGTCAGAATTTTTCAAAAGAATTGTGGTGGATGAAATAAAATAACCCATCAAGGTTTTCTGATCGGCTTTTCAAGTTGAACTTGAAGATCGCTCTGTGCCGTGAGTGGACGGAGATGATAGCTGACTTACTTTCCGGAGTGGTATACTGTATGTGGAGCTGTTCCTAGAGGACCACTGTATTCGGTATCATCTAGTGGTGACATTGCGGATTGACACCAACCTCTCCGCTCATGGGTATTGGAGTAATTCAGTGGCCTTCACGTAACGAAAAAACGTCAAATGCTTTGAGAGATAAATGAGAGATATGAAGGTTCATCCTAAACTAACGACAACTAAACAAAATTGTTGTTTCATGTGCTTATGCACTCATGAAAACATATTTATTTTCTACCAATAGATCCCGGAAATCATAAACACTAGCCCTTTAAAGTGCAGCTAATTTATGTTAAGAGTCACCAGTGAAATGATCATGACATTTACCCACTGTATCAGGAGACTTCATGCAAAGCTTTCTGAGCTGCAGTTGTGCTTTCTGTATTTCAAACAGCATGTGCTCTAGATGTTAAGTGGCTTTTGGTGAGCCAGAGAGCATGTAAACGAATATCAAGCTTAAGCAGCATCAGCTGACATTTCATGGAAAATATAACACACTAAAATACATTAGTTGGAGATCACATCGATTTCTCTGAATATTTGTGTATCCCAATGGATGAATCTCAAATGTATTCTGGACCCTTGACCTCTCATTCATCTAGTGCCACTAGGATGTAATTTCTTCTTTAAAAAAATATAAGTGGCCGTTTGTTGTGAACCGAGCACATTCAAGTTCCCAAGGTGATGAACCTTAACCTGGTTCTAAACATCTGAATCCACTCTCTCATCTCCAATTTGCTCCTTGAATCAAGTGAGTCCAGCATTTTTTCATCAAAGCTTTATATGCAAGATTAAGAACAGGGGCATCTTATTAGATGATAGGAAAATGTACAGCTTTACTTAGTCCACTTACAGAAATATTAAATCAAGATTTTTCTTATTTCTCGGGTTGCAAAATGTTAACTGCTTCTATTAAAGGTTATATGTAGACTGGAAATGACTGTGGCAGGACAGATATAGGTCACTCACTTCTAGTTGGCGAGGGTAAAAGAAAACAACACGATCCCCTAAAATGCAGAAATTGGCTACCTGAGACGTTACCTCTTTGGAGCCCTAGTTTGCTGTTGAATGCGTCCAATAGTTGAGAGTTGTCAGTTGTAGTGAACATTGCAGCCTCTAGGGAACGCTAGCGAGGCGCTTTAACTTTAGTTTAGATGTAATCTGTGTTGAATTCCTCCTAGCATCCATTCAGTTAAATTTTTGGAACAACACTCTGAAATCAATTTTGGAACAGCTGTCGCATATTTATCAATAATTACTCTATAATCGCCTTTCTTTCTTCTCCAAAGACTAATTTACATTATAGTAACACTGGACTTAACTGACATGCTTATTTTGACTCCAGGCATTGCAGCTTCCCGTATCTAATGAGATTATTTCTATGAAGCAGCAATGCTTGAAATACATTTTTGTACAACTTGCAGTACCTGCTCTTAAATAGCTGCAAGATTGGCTGGAGAAAACAAAACAAACATGCAGCATAAAGTGGTTAGACATATGGTTTAACATACAAATGAATAGATGAATGGGATTGCTGGTTTTCCATATTTTATTTCATATTATTATAAACAAACCAAAACATTGCAGCACACTGACAGCCATGAAATCCTCCTCCTTTTATATTTACTGGCATTGTCGAAATTTGCTTTGCACCCATTAGGCCCAGCGAGAGATAAAGGCTTTTTGTGCAGTATACAGCAGCAGTGGTAGCACAAAAGCCACTTACATGCTCGCTGCAAGCATGTAACACCCTATAAAGCTCTTCACACCCTGTTCTTACATAATGTGTCACAAATCCACCGAGCATTGGTGGGAGAGGTACAGTGTGTGTGTGTGTCTAGGGGTGGGGTTTCTGGAATAGAGCTGTGGGAAGTATTTAGTATCATTGCTGTTGCTTTAATAAATGTTAGTTACAACAGTGCAAAGTTATTATATTTAAAGTCAAACAATTAGCCGGACTTTAGGTGTGGCAATGTCGGTTAGCTGGGCCACCGCTTCGGTCCAAACTGTAATATCTCCACAACTATGATGCTGCATTATTTTTGAGGCTATGAGGTCTCAAGTTCTATTTGTGGCAGAGAGAATATACATTTTGAGCTGCTATGATATAACTACCATAACGGTGTTCCATCTGGACCTCTAGGCGCTGTGTATTTCTATGACACTTTTAAGCAGTTTATTAGCAATTCAGTCAGATGCATTATCTTACATTTGAAGGAATCTCAGAGGGGGGTTTCTGCAACCACCAGCTTTAGCTTTGGTCTATTATGGATTATGTGGTTGAATAATGCAATGTCAGACTAGAAAAGAGGATATTGGCACTAAAAAAAGAATCTTCATTACAACTTTAGCGCAACAAACATTGGCAGATGTTTGATGGATGTGTAGCTTATTTCAAAAGATGACTCTTTGAAGGTGCTTCACATGTATTATTGAATATAGTGGAAAGAGTCATTTGTTAATTCACTCCCTTGAAGTCTCAATTCCTTCATGTCAGAGGGTTACAGAAGCACACTGCTGCCACCACGGGAAAAGATGTATTCACAATTGTACATATTAATCATTATAAGTAAAAAATGGTTTTATATTAAAAAAAACTCATAAAGACACATTTTAGAAAAAAACCTTGGATTGTGAATTGGTTTATGTTTAACTGGGCACTGGAACACATCAAACAAACCCTTTAAAACCTAAAGGCCACGCCAATGTGAAAATGTTCAATCACCTCTGTAATGGCTCCATTGTTGTCAGCATTAATTCACTCTGCTCAGGATTATGAATTTGAAAAAAAAAAAAAAATGCAGCTGTTTATTTTCAGTTAATGACAAAATGCTAAACAGTCATTGTATGATGCATTGTAATGTGCCCCCACCAGGGCTCTATAAAACCATTCACTGCTCAGTAAAACTCCTCAACACATTATAAAATCCACAAAAATCAATAATGGAACAATACAAATTTGTGAGCACCTCTGTAGTTACTCAACAAAACTTATAAATCGTTAACAGGTAAAAGCTGCAGCAAAACAAAGTAATGGAGAACAGATGAAATGCTTCGTTGAGTTCTGCAGTTATGTGCACCATTTGCACACACAAATGTAAGCTGCAATGTCTTATCTTTGGACTCTGAATGAATCTTTTTTATTTTTATAGCAACACATAAAACATGTAAGTTTCTTTTAAGACACACATAGCTATTCATCTGGTTATAATCTCATTTTGGAGAACACTCTTGGCAGAGCCGGGTAGCCTTTGACAGTACTAGCATGCTATGTCTCTGCTGTATGTTACAACAAGCCACTAGAGACACAGTCAGAAACGTATTGTGGAGTCTGGTCACGAAACTGACCAATGGGATCCTATACCACAAATTCTGTGTGTCATATTTCTGAGCTTCCTTCTGAACAGTCCACACACACACACACAGTTGAAATGATCTGTCTCCTTCAAATCCTCAACGAGAGGGATTCTGCTGTTTGAAGTGGTCAGGCCATACAAGGATCTTGACCTTTTCTCGGCTGCCTCTAGCTGTCACAGCATTCACATGGCAAGCAGCTTGTTTCAAGGGTTGTTCTGTTCTTAGAGACCGTAGTTGACGTTGACAGGTTCCAGTCGTCTAAGGCATCAAACTAATTTTAAAAAGCAAGTCATGGATTTCTGCTTTGGTTTACACGTAGGATAATTGTTGTGCATTTCATCTCGGGTCTTCTAGTGCTAGGTCTGGCCATTGGTTCTCTCAGTTATAATATTAGAAGTGCTGAGATCTGAGAACACGGCAACAAAACTACGACAAGCTCGGTTGGTCAAAGATAAACCAGGAAGTTGTTCCGTGAACCGTCTCACGTGCAAGTCTCACCTTCAACTCGTCAAATACAGCAGCTTGGTCACTGCCCCTCGATATTTGATTCCGATGCACGGAGGCACCCTTTAGCGTCTGTCTAGTTGTGTGTGTGTAAGCATGTCTCCTCGTGTTTAGACACAACTATAACTGTATAATTTAAAAACCACAATCACAAGCAGCAGTCACGAGCTGGCTGCGAAGGTCCGTCGAGCACGATCCTTTTCTAACCCCTGAGAATGTGTTTAAACGGTGATGGATGTTTACAATAGATCATTTGAGTGATCATTTTACCGTTCACTTTTGTTTTTTCTTGCAAATAACTTTGACAAAGCTGCTGTTTTGTTGTATAATTTGATCGCCTGACCGCTCGTGTTTGTTGTCCTGTTGGACATATTTTTAGCAATGTGAGCACAGTTTCCAGATCAACTGCATCATTACGTTGCATGGCCTGTAGCCATTATTGTGGAAAAGAATCCTCCTGGTATTTAATAATGCTGTACTTGCAGACTTGTCCAGAAAGATCACTCAGGAATCAACTATTTGCAGTCAACACAGAGACACACAATCAGACTTGCTCAAACACATCCGTGAAATCATGCAATCAGACCGGACTGACGCCAATCAGACATTGGTAAAACCACAGTCACTCTCACACACACACACCCGTACACACATAGACACTCTGGCAAAGATTTGTTTGTATGTCAGCAGGAGCCATAACATCAAAAGAGGAGAAAATGATTGTATGCTGTTCAATGCACTCCTTGAAATGTCAAAATTAAATTAATGTCTCTCGATTGGTTGTGAAGATCATAAGCGGTGCACGCAAATGTTAAGTACAACAATCAAAGAAACACTATACTACATAAGATTACAGAATGTTGCATCATGTTTTTGATTGAGACCGTATGAATAAATGTATGTCTACCAGTAGAACTTATAAAAAATGCAATACTAGTGCTATTACCACTAATAACACCACAGGGAGACACATTGACAGACTGATGCCCAGATTAATATTTATTAATATTTTCAGCAACCCCTTTATCCTGTGAGTGAGTGATTTGTGATCAACAAAACAAAATCTACAAATAAAATTGATGTCAGTTCGACAGTGGGTTTGATTTCCTGATGGAAATCTTTGTCACTGTCATGGTGGCCATCTGTGTGACCTAACTTATTATGCATACATTTTTTATTGAATCAAATGGGAGCATGGCGCTGTTAGCCGAGGCAAATGGAACATGGCGTTTCTTTCCTTCCATTTCAGCCTTAGTGAATTTGGGCCTCAGGCTAGCTTTGTACGGTACGGTGTAGAGTGTCATTGTCTGACAACTTTAATCTGGGATTTGCTGCTTCCACTTTTTCATATGGATGGCCAAAGGCTGAAATCCCTCCCTCCCTTTAAGTGCCACAGGACAAATATGTTACTGGCCATTGTTAAAATAAGTTGGAAATACCAAAGAGGCATGACACCGGCTAAAACTTAAAAAGTACACTTTGTCAATTTTAACCATATCTATTTGTATTTGTCAAGAAATACCTTTAAAGGCCCAAAGCATTAAATTGCTCAATATTTGCCTCATTTGAAAACTACATTTACAACCACAAATCCAGCACTTGGGAAAATTGATAGCAAGAAACACACCTATTTTATATTTTTGTTTCTATATTCAAGAACAATTTATATTTTGTTAGCTATACTACTGAGAGTTTAAGCATTACTGGACATTATTTTTACAATTTTCTTCCCGTTTTTTAGACATCCATCCATCCATCCATCCATTTTCCTCCGCTTATCCGGGGTCGGGTCGCGGTGGCAACAGGCCAAGCAGGCTGACCCAGACTTCCCTCTCACCGGCAACATGTTCCAGCTCATTCTGGGGGATCCCGAGGCGTTCCCAGGCCAGCTGGGAGATGTAATCCCTCCAGCGTGTTCTGGGTCTTCCCCGGGGTCTCTTCCCAGTTGGACGTGCCTGGAAAACCTCCAGTGGGAGGCGTCCAGGAGGCATCCTAATTAGATGCCCGAACCACCTCAGCTGACTCCTTTCGACGCGAAGGAGTAGCGGCTCGACTCCAAGCTCCCTCCTGATGACCGAGCTCCTTACCCTATCTCTAAGGCTGAGCCCGGCCACCCTACGGAGGAAGCTCATTTCGGCCGCTTGTAGCCGCGACCTTGTCCTTTCGGTCACGACCCAGAGTTCGTGACCATAGGTGAGGGTAGGAACGTAGACCGAGTGGTAAATTGAGAGCTTTGCCTTCCGGCTCAGCTCTCAATTTACCAAGACGGTCCGGTGCAGCGCCTGCTTTACTGCTGCAGCCGCACCGATCCGTCTGTCGATCTCCCGCTCCATCTTACCCTCACTCGTGAACAAGACCCTGAGATACTTGAACTCCTTCGCTTGAGGTAGGCACTCCGTCCCCACCTGGAGGGAGCAATCCACCGGTTTCCGGCAGAGCACCATGGCCTCAGATTTGGAGGTGCTAACTCTCATCCCCGCCGCTTCACACTCGGCTGCAAATCGCCCCAGTGAATGCTGGAGGTCACGATCCGAGGAGGCTAACAGGACCACATCATCTGCAAACAGCAGAGAGGCGATCCTGAGATCCTGTCCGTGAAAGTCACGAACAGGACCGTTGGCCCAGGGGTCTCCCGAAGCAGCTGACAGGTACCGGCAGGCCAGAAGGGCTGCAGCTGCGGTGGTCGTGAATGCATGGGAGGAGTTCGGGGAGGCCATGGAGAAGGACTTTCGGTTGGCCTCAAGGAGGTTCTGGCAAACCATCCGACGACTCAGGAAGGGAAAGCAGGGCTTACCCCAGGCTGTTCTCAGCAGGGGGGGGGGAACTGCTGACCCGGACAGGGGACATCGTCGGGCGGTGGAAAGAGCACTTTGAGGAACTCCTAAACCCGACCAACATGTCCTCTGCAGAGGAGGCAGTGCCTGAAGATCTAGGGGGAGGCTCACCCATATCCCTGGCAGAGGCCGCTGAGGTAGTCAAAAAGCTCCTCGGTGGCAAGGCGCCGGGGGTGGATGAGATCTGCCCTGAGATGCTGAAAGCGCTGGACATAGTTGGGCTGTCCTGGCTGACACGCCTCTTCAATGTCGCATGGGGGCCGGGATCAGTGCCCATGGACTGGCAGACCGGGGTGGTGGTTCCCATTTTCAAAAAGGGGGACCGGAGAGTGTGCTCGAATTACCGGGGTATCACACTACTCAGCCTCCCGGGGAAGGCTTATGCCAGGGTGCTGGAAAGGAGGCTCCGACCGTTTGTCGAACCTCAGATTCAAGAGGAGCAATGCGGATTCCGTCCCGGCCGTGGAACAGTGGACCAGCTCTTTACCCTCGCAAGACTACTGGAGGGGTTCTGGGAGTTTGCCCAACCAGTCTACATGTGCTTTGTGGACTTGGAGAAGGCTTTCGACTGGGTCCCTCGGGGGTTCTGGTGGGGGGTGCTGCGGGAGTATGGGGTGCCGGACCCATTACAACGGGCGATCCGGTCTTTGTATGACTGCAGTAGGAGCTGTGTCCGCATTCTCGGCAATAAGTCAGACACGTTCCCGGTGGTTGTTGGCCTCCGTTAGGGCTGCACTTTGTTTTTTAGACATCATGTACTTTATTATGTTTAGATTTAGATTTAGAGTCACTTCAAAACTACCATTTTGTAGAATCCAGGAAAGCACTTGGAGTGTATTTCAACAGTTTTTAAAAGTCCCTGCAAGCTGGGTCATGATTCTATTGACGGACTAACAGTTCCTTCATATTTACTCTCTCATGTTATTCCAAAATGAACAATGACGAGTCTGGATGTGAAAACTCATGTAAAGTGTGCTTTGGAAAAAGGTTTTGTCATTGTCAGTGAACAATAACTCTCCAGCAATTAGGCTATTCCATAATCACATCATATTTCCCCGCAGCTGCTCTGGTTTTGTCTGTTTGAATTGGAGGCCAATAAGGCATGGACATATTCCTGTTCTTCACCACACGGTTTAGAGTTTCCTGGTCTAGATTGATGCAGAGTATAGTAATATGTCCACCCTCGAGGTAGTATATTGCTTGGGAGATTGGAAAGATGTGCACTTCAAAGCTTTGCTGAATGAGTGACAGAGCTCTTCCGTGGGGACCCTGACTTATTGGCATTGAAATACTGTACACCAGATGTTCTACTTCCCTCAACCGTTTCCTCAGACTAATGTTCAACTGTCAGTCGCTTCATCTGTCCAGTGGACAAATGGATGGTGATAGTCCCTTCGTGTGTGTGTAAATGCAGAAGCTCGTTTATGACGAGAAAAGGCAAATTGAACATTTGGAGAAAATGCACTAAGACTAGCAATTGTACAATACTCCCACCAACATCTCTGATGTGTCATTATCATGTCTATTTCAGTAATATGAGTTTATCTTCTACTGTTCTCATACCGATGTGCAGCACTGTCAGCTGCGACTAAATGTGTCTCAGTGAAAGCTTCAATGTGAGTGTTTTGTTTGAAGGGAGTGTATTGTTCGTTTTGTCCCCCTGCCCCTCAGTTGGTAAACTTGATGCACCAACACTTGTCACACGTCTCGATGGGCTGTCTCTCACGAAACGGCTTATAAGCAGCTTCCATAAAGCCCTCACAGGTTTTCCAAGAAGCACACAGGGAATGCCGCCATTTGCATTTAAAAAACGTCGACACAGAGCTTCACCTTGTGTTTGTCAGTTTTCTGGCGCTCATGAAATATTCATTCTGTCATCACAAAGAAATATTTGGACATTATTTTGAATCGAGAACTATATTTATATGATCGTGGTTGTGACAGTTTGCTATGTCGAGAACATGTCAATAGCATATCGGATCATTGAAGGTACCCGGTGTAGTTTACTTGTTTCTCAGTGAAACATAATGTTCGTCCTCGTGCACACGAAGTACAAATAATGACCATAAACAGCACAAATTTTTTGATCACGATCATTATCCACAAGTTAAATTACCCTTATCATGTTCAGTCTACAGTATGAAGTATAATTTGATAAAACAAAATTGCGTAATTACCAATAATTGTTTATATTCTTACCTAATAATTATGTACAGCTTTAATTCTGCAGTCATTTTATTTTATTATGTTTACACTACCTCATAATAAAAGAAGTAAGAAATGTACTAAAACATGTGAAACCAGTGGTTTGGCCCTTTAAGGCAAAACCTGTTTGTGAGGAAAGGTTGCCTGATAACAAACTGTCCAGTTACAAGCTTTGGCCCTTGTTTTTTTGTTTTTCTTTGTTTTTTAAAGTGACATTCCAAACTCACCTCCAGCTCAAGACTTTCATGCCAAAAATAATGTCAAAAAAGCTTTGGGTTGCAGCTTCAAACAGCCTTCGCCGTGCACAATGTAAGAAGTGCTTTTCCTGCAGCACCTCTGACAGTGTCCTAGCTGACCGCCGCGGTACATGGTTGTTGTTGTTGGCCATTAATTAGTGTAAAGCCCACCGCCTCCCCGTACCATCTTTCAGCGTGTCACAGTTGTTTATTTAGCACAACAGGAACAATTAGGCAGCTGACATGGCAGCCGCCACTTGAAGTCCGTCGGACTACCTCCCCTGACTTAACACACAACTTAGCAGACACATTGCAGCACCCTGCTGCTGCCTTGTAACCTTCAGAGGATGCCTTGAAACGCATTCTCCAGTATGTTAGCGTATTATCATAACCAGATGCCCACCTTACCGCCCACCTCGGCACATGTTTGAAAAATGAGGCTCGGTCTTGAATATTAAAGATGGCGAGGTTCATTTATTTAGGGCTGTGTTCGGGCCACCAAGGGATGCTCATTTGAATCTCGTTTGTAAAGCTGTCTATCCTTATCTGTCAGCATCAGAGGATGCAATTTCTCTCTTCCCACCTCATCCTCCTTGTCTACTAAATGGCAGGGATATTTAGAGGTGCTTGACAACTGAGGCATGCAAATTAGCAGTTGATGTTTCCTGCATTTTAGTTTTGTTTTTTTTCCTTTCTTTTTTAGTTTCTTTCACTTCTCACCCCCCCCTACCGCCCCTGAGTCGGTCCTTTTAGCCTCTGTGAGAAGATGTTATTTGTGATGCTATTTTTGTAGCTATGTAGGAGGAGAGTGTTAGGGGGGATTACAAAGACTTTATCCATAAGTTTTCTCTTAACCTCAATTGCAAGCTTGGCAGTGTTTATATGATCTGGTTTAACGTTGGCAGTCCACAATTACATTTATGTAACCCTTTATCTCAAAATGAATGAAAAGTAATTCACGAGAACACCCAACTCCATTTGTACATCGTAGCCTCATATTGAACCACCTGTTTGTAATAGCTGTAATATCTATGAGGTGGAATGCTGGTACAATGTAGTGCTTTTCCAAATTAACACTGATAAAAAGCAGTGGAGGGAAAGCAGTGAATGTATTTACCTTTTACTGACTGGGTCACAGATTACACAATATCAGGCTGGAAATGTTTCAATCTGGCATGCGTGTTGCCTCGCACGGCAGCTGGGTTGCTGCTCTATCATGTGAGAATCGCGGGATCACAAATCACACGAAAATCCATCTTGTCAAGCTGGAAGTGATGCGCTCGTGCCTGAACCAACGCCGGTCGCGTAGATGCTGCAATAGCATCAGTCATATCAGAACTGGGAGAGTATTTTTTCATTGAAAGAAGAGTAAAAAAACATCACTAAAGGCTTTTCTAGATGCAAGAGACGATTTCGCTCTTCTTCGATCATATGGTTCGTGGATCTGATGGGTTGAATGTAACCCATTATTAACGGTGACCGACAGATGGTTCATCCAATCACATGCCAAGAATTTTGTGGAAACAGTTTTCCAATGACGTCTTCTTGCATGGTTCTGTGTAACAAACCATCTGACGCATCAGGTTAGCATACGTGGGGTGTCAGAAACAAATGTGTCATTTTATCTTATATAATGTGTCAGAGTGGAAAACAAGCCAAGCTGTGTCCGGGACGCCTCACGAGGCCCTAATGGTTATCTTTTATTCTGCCTCCTTTTGGCTACGGTAGTTTGATAACATCTACGACAAGCTTGCTGACAGACCTAATCCTTTGGACATCATGAAAAAGCCAAGCAGGTGCTCAGTTTAATTGCTTCCCCTTTTAGTCTGACGTGTGTCTCGGCGGACACGGAAAGACCACGGAAAATCACAAATGTCTCGTAGTCCAATCTTGGCAAGTTGTAGGAGTTTGTTCAATACAAGGCTAGTTAAAAGTAATATAAGTTAATGTGTTAATATGTATTCTATAAGTGATTCTGTGTTTCTAATTGTCTGCTCTGTCAGTCGGATGTCATTTTGGTGCTGCGTGTGTTTCTTTTAATAAGATGTGGACAAGCTGCTGGACAGGACAGTCTTATTAGTACACCTGCAGAGTGTTCTCCTGCATGACCACCTGCACCTTTTTCCAGTATTGTTGTCTAATGTGTTCTACAGTATTGTTTCTGTTACTGAGTAGCAGAAACATTTCAAATACACTCACTTGGTATCCAAAATTGCTGATTTGACGTTTCACTTTGACTGCCTGCTTGTGTTTCGCCATGGTGCCATGTGTCTGTGTGCATGTGTGCTGCATCTCAGTATGAAATATATTGCGCTGGGGACTGATAACTAGCAGCCACCGCTGGCAACCTGCCAGGTGTTTGTTTTGTTGCAATCATTTAAAATAAACCAAAGCCACTCAAGGCTTGCCATCAATGGCAACAATGGATGCAACGCCAAAGCAAAGTCTGAGATGTTATTACTGTAGTTTTTCAAATCAAAGTAGCACAGAGCTAGAAAGAATCCATTTTTCATTCTACAGGTAGAGATACTGTTTGTGAAACAATGAAGTGTAGCAATCTGAGTTGCAGCTGATGACCGACGAAGGCCGTGAACGATTTTTCTCAGCCCACAGGCCTGTTGACCTTCTCTGGTCACTCGGTTCTCTTTATTTCCCGTGGTCATGCATTAAAGGGTTTTGGTCCACCACTTGCTGCAGGTTACCAAAGCCAATTAAATGGTATAATAAACCAAAACACTTACTAAAGAAAGGAGAACATAAGGCACATCTATACAACAAACTGTTCTAGAGCATTGTCTGCAGTGCTTGTGTTCTATTGTTGCATAGTAGCACATGACGGCATTTCTTATTTTTAATCATTTTTAATGTCCAGCTCAGGTAAAAATAGATAGACTATAGGCCTTCCTCACAGCATAGATTTTGACTTGGGTGTTACTGATAACACTAACTATAGCTCTGTTCATTTCAACTGTTGAAATTGAACATGAGCCAACATGCAGATACCAGGAACCTGCAAGCAAAGCAGCTAAATGGAATTCGGCAACAATTCATTTCATTACTTACACCTGTGCTTTTCCCTACTGTGACAAGTCAAAATGTCTTAAGGTCTGTCCTTACTCGGTAGGTTTTCACTCCGCTTTCCTTTAATCCCATGTGTGCTAATCATTTCTGTTCACGCCTCCCTCCTGGTTGCCATTAACACACCTGAAAGTCATTGTAATGATGTGCGTTGTGGGAATTTAAACCCTTAAAAGGACTTGTCCTTTTAAGGGTTTCTCTAACTTTTTTTGCATTTGTCGATACACCTGTGTTCCTGTCTTTTTCTTTTCCAGATGGGTTTCAGAACCTGGTGACAGACAACGTGTCGGTGGTGGAGGGCGAGATGGCCATCATCAGCTGTCGAGTGAAGAACAATGACGAGTCCGTTATCCAGCTGCTCAACCCCAACAGGCAGACGATTTACTTCAGAAACATGAGACGTGAGTGTTATGCAATCTTTACTTAAGGGCTGTTGTTGTGTACTGTTGTTGGGGAACAATCATCTTGTTTTGACCGGATGAAAACAGCCATTAATGTGCATGTTTCATTCAAAGCCGTCACTAATGCAGCCAATTTCAATTTTAATTATTTCCTCCTTCATGTTGCAACTGAGAGACTGGAACAAAATGAGATACCAACATGAACAGGCTGATGGGACTATTGCTGTTATGCTGTTTCCCATGCGTGGTTTTGATTCATGGTCAGTTTGTTCAGAACACAAGGTCAGGGTTCAAAATGCAACGTAAATACTGTATATATGTAGGCAGTTAAGGCTTAATTAGCTATCTGGTGTGGTCCACAAACGCAGGTGACGTCCCCTTGACTACTTCGCTTCTTTTATACAGTCGATGCTACCTATGCTAGTCTCCTCAGCAAACCTTGCCATCACAATGTTAACATCAGAGCGAGATTTGATAAACGGGTCAGACTACACTGTCCCAGGAGGGGATCCTCCCACACCAAGGGGCCACCCCAGAGCCGCCGAGTTGAATCCCTCAGTCTGACTGCTGTTGAGAAGTGTAAAAAAATGTTGGTTCATTACAGAAGTGTGACGGGCCATTGTGAAACTAAGAGAAACACTGCCTCGGACGAAGTCAGACAAAATCACCTGTTTACCATTTTGTAGATTCGATGGAGTTACGAGATTTAGTCCCAGGTTCTTTTTTAATACTTTTAATTTGTTAAATTTCCCTCGTATATGACAATATATGGCAAAAAGATAACAGTTGCAGTCTTAAAAGACTTAACATTGCCTATAAAGTATGCCCAGGTTTCACTAAACATTCCAGATTATCCTCCTGCACTTGATATACAGTACAGTTGTATCGGTTTAGGAAAACATCATAGATCATCTAAGGGGTTATTATGAGGCTGTCAGAGGATAAAGTAGGCTGTAACGGGTAGTAGACACTGTCCGCTGCAAGTGAGAAATCATTCCGCGCTGCCATGTCTTTATGTGATTGATATGGAATGTGTTTAATTATAGTCTGAAGCAGTTTGATGTGATCAGATGACATGGAAATCAATCCCAGTGAGGCATTTATTTATGTCAGTTCCACTGGTTCATTTTGCAGGCAGTCATAAAATTAGACATTTGACACATCATTTGCATTTGGTAAAAATTTCGTCAAGCCGCAGTTTGACGACAAATCTCATGAATTAGGAAAAACATGATAAACTGTGTAGTTTAACCAAATCATGTGAATGGAGCCGGCAGTAAAGCTGTAAAACATTGATTAATATTCTCTTACATTACTTGCACTTCTTCCAGGGAGCTACATTAAGTTTGACCCACATGTCTGCTGTAGGATTAATACAGAATGAGGTTAATATAATCTACCAAACATGGTTCGCTTTCAGCATGTCTGCTTTAATAAAAGCAGCTCATATCCCTAAACATTTAATGACCTGTTGTGTTTATTCTTATCCTGCCCAATTATAATGTCACAGCTCTAATTAGCTGTATTCAGTTGGACACTCTGTGCCCTGTCTGGCCAGCTTTCGGGTTTTTTAATTATGTTTTTTGAGCCCCTGAGTTTAGAATGTTGAGTATAAAATATAGTCGACCTCTGTAACTATATACCAGTAGTATTATGTTGTAAGTTCAAAATGTACAAAGATCAGCCCCGATGATTAATTATTGGCTTTTACAGTAATGGATTTCATAGTGCTCTGAGCAGGTTGTATCCCAGCACTGTTCATATACAAGTAATTAGCATTAGCAAATACGGTTTTGATATAACAAGGTCCTGTTTATAGTACATTTTTTGTATACGTTGACTTGTTTATTGAGCTAAGACTTCAGCTGTGTGCACAAATGTAACGTACATAGAATCATGACATAGTTCTTTCAACATTTGGATCCATAAGAGACTTCCTGGCCCCCTGTGAGCCAGGTGTCAGGCCCTCCTGCACACTCACCACCCCTCCTTAGTCATGTTCACTGCCTAACAAACACACCCTCTACATATTATACAAGGGCACACTCGCAAAAAGGCTTCGTGCGTATGCTAAACCAAGCTCTGTATTTATCCGCTGTTGTGCAGAGCCGCAGTGAGCCGACTCCCACAAGCTGGCTGTCAAGGGCAAGGTGTTTTTTCTTTGATGGGGGGGCTCCTTGATCTCCTGTGATCCCTCCCAGGCATCTTCGCCGCAGCTGCACTGCTTCATTATGACATGGCATCCACCAGGCAGCCTCCAAACAACATGGCCCCTTTCAAAATATCACATCTGCCATCTCCGTCTGAATCCACAGTGGTGGATTATATTTGTGAGATGGAGAGCAAGAGAGGGTAAAGAGACAGAAAGGAATGAGTGCTTTGAAACCGGCTGCAGGTACATTCACAGAATAAACCTTAATATTGGTCACCATACTGTTACACTTCATATCCACTCAGAGTGGTCCGGATTTTACCCCCGTTGCGTAAAAAGCCTTAAGAGAGTATTTATACAGAGTGGTAGTGCTACCTTTACTTTAGTAAAAGATCTGAGTACTTCTTCCACTACTACAAAAAAAGTATGAGAACAGTGGGTCACATTGTTCAACTCACACGAAGCAGCAGCAGCTAACTTCTGTGACAAGAAAAACGAATGATGCTTTTAATATGTATTGTTGTTATCACTATTTTTAGTAACCAGAGTATGCAGAGATGGTGACGTTTCCAAGACACAATGACCTGTTCAACATGTGAAGACTGTTGCTAGAGGTAGTAAACACCCAGCTGGAATGTTGCAGCTCTAACTGCCATATGTTTTTATTTTTTTTCTTTCCCAATGTAAGACACAATCCTTCAACAGCTAATGTTATGTCCCTGAGATGACCTATTTTAGTTCATTTGCATGGCTTTCATTATTAAATTCAACACTATAAGCAAGGAGCGCTGTGACACAACACACTTTCTAAATGATCACAAATTTGACCAAATCTCCACCACGTCTTCAGCTAACCAACCAGCATCACTCCTCTAACACTTACTTCACATATGCGTAACTGTTGTGGCTTTGTAGCATGAATAAGGTTGATGAACACAGATGCATATAGTAATACTGCAGCATTTAGAGACTGCTAACAAATCTAATTTATATTTACTAAATACACATGCGGAAACCTCTGACCTCACTCAACAAAGCAAAATATATTTTTCTTGAAATACATGGTTGCTTGTATAATAAAAGACTACTAGGAGCACTTGAGCAGTGACACACAAACACTGGCCTTGTTCTCCTGTGGAGGAGGGAAAGATCGCAGCTTCTGTAGCAGTGGGTGATCTGTCCACAGAAGGCCAGCAAGGATCAGGGTGAAAGGCTTTGTGTGAAAACAACTTAATAAGGCAGCTTGGAAGGAAAAAGTGTGTATTATACAGTATAACATATTTCTACATGAAGGACACGATGGGACCCACAGAAGCAAAGAGACTGAATGATTATTATTTTAATGAATAGATTTAATAGCAATTGAGCTAACTGTGATTAATGACATTACTTAAATATATATATCTAAATATTTAAGTTTATATATATATATAATATATATATATATCCTGATGGGTACAAAGACTGCCCCATTGAAAATGAATAGTGATTGAAGTGCCGTGGTGGTTTTGTTACACAATCAGGATATGCATGTTGAATCAGTAATAGGCAGCAGTTTCTCACTGTGTATCCTTGACAATCAAATACGGTGTTCTACATCCACGCCAAGTGAAAAGTACCACACATTGGCCTTAATGTCATGTCATCACTCATACCAATTGCATGTTGCTCTTTCCGGTTTGGCGACCACAAATTCTAACAAGAAGTAACAGTTGGGTCATCTTCACGCTTGAAAGGTTTCTGGTATGTTAATGTCAAGTGGAAACAGCAGGAGGGAGTCCAACCGGAACAAGATGGCTGAGATAGTCTTTCAACTCACTCTTGGCTTTCGAGTGTTTCAAGTAGCTCTGCTGGTTGTGCGTCTGTCTTTAAATATGAGAACACTTTTGTGGGATTTATGGCTGGGTTAAAAGGATAGTTCTGGTGTTTTGAAGTGGTGTATAAGTACCTGGGTCGCGTTTCTGGTCACCCGAAAAAGTGTTCTGTGGGATAGAATTACAGTTTTATTCAATCGAATCTTGTGCCTTTGGCGAAAGCATAGACAAAGGCTTTAGTTCTCTGCTTGAAATAGCTTTCTCATGGAAAGGTAAACCAGCAATTTATTTTGTAAACATAGCTAAGGTTAATCTGATATCGATTTTTTTTTTTTTTTAGGTGGGCCTTTCTTTTGGGTGGCTGAGATACAATTAACGGTTGTGCAACATGTTTTTGTCCATGTGAGGAGTCAGAGTGGAAAGTCTGACATTTAAGTTGGCCATTTTGAATGGCATTGCGTTTCATGTGAACACAAGAGATTGTATACTTGAAGATTGTGCCAAATGTAAAAGCATTGCGTGTAGCCTTTTGAAAAAAAAGTGTGGTTTAGAACTGCAATCTGAATCTGAAGCAGGACATTTGCTTGTGTTTCAGCAGAATTGGCTCAGGGATTTGGTGCAAAATCACTGTTGTGGGCATTGTGTCTCAAGTACCAGTATTAGTGTGTAAACAATTGAGAAACACTGTGATGGGATGCATCTCAAGGATCTAAAACTGAACTAAATGGAGCTGATTTAAATATACACAATATCAACATAATGCTTCAGCAATATTTTAATGAAAATGACAATACAGAAGTGCAGAAGGACTGATTAAATAAAAAAGATGACGTGACTGATGTGAGACAGAAAATAACTCAAACAATGGAAATTACTAAAAGGAGCATAAGAACAGGGAGTACTCTGATTACAGTCAGCTGTGCCAAAGAGAGAAAAGCCCCTGAGTCTTAACTGCTGAAGCAATGCTAAATGTCCCCATACTTTGGGTTTAGGTGGTGACTACACAGTGATTTGGAAGCCTGGACTTCACCTAGAGTGGGGAGGAGGGTTTCTTGTACGAATGTAATTACCCCCGGCCCACCTCGTCTCACCCATTGTGACACCCAGTGAAAAAAACTTTGATGTGCTCCTCTCAAAAACTAGCAGCAGCCACTAATCACAATTGATTGCAGACACTTAGGCGAGGTACACTTATCATCGCCTGCTCTCTCTGGATGGGAGCATCCTCGGCTGAAGCCGGGAGAAGAGATGATTCAAATGAAATGCAGAGAATGAAAGAAAGAATCAAGAGAGGGGGGAAAAACAAGCAAGATGAGTATAAAGTCATACAGTCCGCACAGGTGAAATAGGGGCGAAAGAGCCATTAGAGGATGTATTGATCCCAACTCTCTCATGTCTTCAAGTTTATTTTCACCAGAAAACTCATCCACTCTAATTTTATCTTCACTGCTACATTTCAATGATGAGATCATGGCAGCTTGATGGATTTTATTCATGATAACTTCAAAACATGAAATATGTATTTATCTCCATTCAAGGTGACCATGTAGGCCATGCCAGAACTGAGAAAGTAGTAGAGTAAGTGTTGAACAGGTTCTAATGCAGAGCATCATCTAGTTGTATTAGCCGTCGTTTTTGTCGTGGCCATAGATTTGTGAGGACGATTCTAGTGATCAGACAACTTTGCCCTTTAATGTAAATGGTCTGGCAATGGAAAATTACCATATTATATGGTTGATAATCAATAAATGGCAAATTCAGTTTTGACTTTTCAGTAAAAAAAATCCGACTCAGAAAATCCTGTTTTCCACCCGATAGTTACCCAAGCTGAGAGGAGACTCGTCAGAAAAACTCAATGCTATTTGTTATTCGATCAAACACTTAAAAAGCATCTTTTTATCTTGAGAAACAACCTCCTTCCCTTTCTTCGTGTCAGTTATGACTGTGAGATATTATGATTCCCAGCTTCTCCTGTAAACATGTGAAAGTGTCCTTGAGCAAGACACTGAAACAAACTCAAATTGTCAGTGATGAGCTGGCCAGTGCTTTGCACACCAGCTCTGCTGCCATCGGAGTGTGTTTGTGTGTGTGCGTGTGTGTGTGTGTGTGTGTGTGTGTGTGTGTGTGTGCTTGTGTGGGTGGGTGGGTGAACAAGAGGCTTTGGAAAGCACTTTGTCCTTCTCAGGTTGGGAAGTGCCATCTATACGCATCCCATTTAGTATTTAAGTGCTGACTGGTAATATGAGATGGGACGTGATTCCATGACCACAGGGTCTAATGCAAACATTAAAAGATTGGGTTTCATTTTTTCATATGTATCCTAATACAATGATCACATGCCATACGCATGCTGAAAGAGTCGTTGGTCACTGATGTCATTCCTCCTCTCCGTACCGGCCGCAAAGCTATAAGTGCCAACAATGTAAAAGTTGAGCTAAAGCTAATGTGAAGTTTCATTAGTCTGAGTTCGGCCTGGCAGTCACGTTAAGGTTTGTTGCCACTTTGTTTTGTCCCAGCAGCAAACCTACATGAAGCAAACCCCTCCCATTAAGAAACACTGTTTGTGGAAACTCAACGATGGAATTTTGCAGTAAAAAGACTAACTTTTGCAGATCCCAACCTTATTGGCTCAGACAGTCCGGGCATATCTTTGAAGACGCATGCCCATCCACTCATGCATGCACACGTTTAGTTTACATTGCACTAATTGTAACACTATTCACTACTCTGGCACTCAACTCAAAATGTCTTTTTTCATAGTTTCCTCTATTTCTTTCAGAGAGTGGTAGACATACACAGCATTACAAACAAAACATGCATAGAGGGCTTACAGAATACAGAACAACAGGATTCATTAATACTGTTTATCTGCAGTAATCTGCATGGCAAGTGACACTACACTCGATAACTTGAATAAGAAGAGGAAAAATTAACTTTCACATTGTCACCTACCTCTCAAAGTCTCCTTCTGCTGTTCTGTCTTATCGCTGCTTTTAAATTAGCTTCATCCCCATCAGCTGTAAAAAAGTGACAGATCAGATAATGGGCAGCCTTTCAGAGTTTGGACGGACTCTTCCAAAGTCCTGACTATCATTTACCTTTGTCAGACATCTGTGATGTCCTTCTCATGCTATCAGATATGATAGAACAAGAGAAGAAGAAGAACAGGGCAGAAGGAGCATGAAGCTAAAGGTCACCTTCTATTTTTGTCCAAAGTACGCAGAGAGGATATATATTCTAGTGTGCTCTGAACTGTCGGCTGTGTTGTTCACCTTCTGTTTGCCAGGACCGCCGCGTTTTATTTCTGAAGAAGACCACTGTGTTCAACCCTGCTGTGTGAACTAGACTGTTCTCCATCGTCTGTCCTTGTATCTCTTTGAGCCTACAGTATTGTTGCCCCAAGCCCTGAGCATGTGGAACTGTGTCCTTGCCACAGTGTCTCAGTGTTTCTTCTCAATGTGTATTAGGCGGCATTTATTCATTCAGCTCATGCATATACCACAATGCCTTATTTAGAAGTGATACATAAGAGGATTATGAGCGTTTTTTTTGTGAAATGGATTATATCTGATTGGCATGGATTTTGTCGAGTTGATGGAAGGAAGGCCATTGGCAAAGGAACAAGCTATTTGATCTTTGTGCTGTTCAGAATCCTGATCGAGGACTGTTATTTGTAACACTGCAGGATATTTTAAAATTGGTGTTATTGTCTTGTGAAATATTTTGGCTTCAGAGCTCTGATCTCAACTCAGCTGTTGAGACTGACAGCTGTTCCCACTGGTTGATATAAACCAGAGGTTCCCACATTTTTTCAGACCATATACATTACAGCAGACGCTTTTATCCAAAGCGACTTATAATTCAGATTATATTACATTTCTATTGTTATTAAATTTCCAACTGCAGACTCTTACTACTCTTCATTGCATTGAAAGGTTTGTCTGACTCTCAACTGTCAGGGCCATCGTTGTCACCTGTCTCTTGGAACCTTCTGAAGGGATATAGTTTCTTATACTTTTTCAGTGCATCACTTGTGGACATATATTTGGGTGTCTGGAGTGCCTACCAACGCACGTACCGTGAAATAAGACAACTCAGTCTTTTTTTTTTTGTGGGCTGCCTAGGTCAGAAAACATGGGATTCAAAACAACATTCAGTTTTGCCATTCAGGGAAGGGGGCTTAAAGAGACAGACACTAAAATGGTGAATACAGGTATATTAAGACAGACAGCTTGAGAAAAATGTGTTTTGTGAACAAACAATGCAAAATACAAGCATGAACCTGAAAATGACCGTTATAGGCCCCCTTAAAGCTTGTTCTAGACACCATGATGTCCTACAAAGCTCATATGAGTCACTTTGCTTAAAATCTAAGAATTCAACTCGGATCCTTATACTGTTTCTCAGTTCATAACAGAACTACCAATATTGAGATGCTTACACTGCTGCCAGTCACCTTTACCACAGTTCCCTCGATTCATCCATTATATATCTTCATCATACCAGTAGCAAAAAAGTATGAGTAGTTTTCCCTCCGGAGCAGCTCTGCCTCTAAAAAAACAGGTTGTACGCTTTCTTCAGTGCATCTGTATACTGCAGCATCGGTATGTTTTAATCTGGCAATATTTAATTCAATTAAATCATTAGGATTATAGTCTGACCCCTAATTTTAATGAGGGCTAACCAGGCTTTTGAATGAGCTACACTAATTAGGGGCGTATTATTCATGTGCCACAATAAGGGCTTCATTGTGCTTAGATAAAATAATCTAATAGCTTCACTAATGGAAACCAACCATTTAAGTTTTTTTTTAGCGAATGTGAAGAATGACGTCTGTGTCGGGAAAGAATAAGCATTTGCATGAAAAATAGCCTCCTTGTATGCTGCGCTGTCAGATGGCTCGGTTCAAGTTTTTTTTCTTGTGTCTTTGTACTGTGAAGTATTGTCAGCAGACCTTTCTGGCAGGATAATCACAGGCAGAGAGAAGTGGGAAGGTGGCAGCAGCACATTATGTCATGTGCAAAGCAGCCAACAGTATGACCAAGTCTTTTTTTTTTTTCTATTAGGCCAAACAGAGCATACATTTATGTTGAGATTAAATGCTTTACATTGTGAATGCAGATTTTGGTAGCACGTTCTATGATCATGAACATACTTATAATGCATTATGATCTGCTCATAGCACTGTATATTCACAGTAATAAGCACTTGTATTATACTTGTAATATATCATGCTTTATAACAATAATCATGACAAATTTATAATGACTTACAACTTCAAGTATCATAATATATAATATTATCATAATATTTTTTTCCCCCATTCCCAGAGCTGTAATACAATATAAGTGAGTGATCAGCAATTATGAAATAAGGATACTTGACCGTATAAGTCATTTCACTCCGTGTTTAGGACATAGTATACATAAGGATTGCACAACTAGTGAGCTACTTCTCATTTACAATGCCCGTACCAACAAGGGCCTTTAAAGCAACAAACTACAGATTTCAACTAGAAAGGTTCGTCAATAGAGCGCAGATCTCAGCCAGGTGTGTCTGCAACTACCACAGCTATATTGTCGATTGAATGAATACAACCCATAATTTGCTAACCCCTCCATCTAGACCGCAAGTGTATCAGACGTGTATCAAACGGATACGCTCTCACTTTGCAGATTTCTGCGCTCGCACGCGTCTCGAGAGTGTAACCGTGACTTGAAGAGTTTATTTTGGTTTGAAGTCTATTTTTTTCAACAATACACATGTAAATGCGAGGTTGATAAAGAGGCACGGAAATAACTGTGTCTGCAGAGCAACAGATATACAGTCTATGGTTTTGCACACACATACCCGTGCAGTAGTATTCCTTGTGGACAATCCAAAGGCCTGTGATGGTCGCACCATGTCGCAGAGAGCCTGAGGAGCCTCGCCGTGGTAATACTTCCATTGTTTATTGTAATAAAGCATTATGGATATTTGAGTGCTTGTACCTATAATTCTACAGTGCTATGAGCTGATTATCACACCTTGTAAGTATGTGTATAATGCATTATAGACAAGGGCATTGTAAAAATTAGTTGTTTTTTTTCCTTAATGTGGTGACAAAAAAATCTCCAGTCAGCACTTGATATGTGCCTGATGTTCTTGTTTAATGATGCACAAAATCAATTGTGGTGATTAGTTTTCTCATTTCTTACTGGCCGTCTCCCTCTCTCCTTTTTCAATCACTCTCCATGTGTCAATCTCGTGACGTTGAAGGCAAATACACCCTGGCAATACAGCAGCATCACCTTCCTTCTGTTCGTCATCTGTGAAATCATAATGTAGCCCGGCATTAAAAAAAAAAATAAAAAATCTATTTATGTCTGTTTTGAGGTCTTGTGTGTCAGAAGTTTCCATGTTTAATGCTTTAAGCTTTAAGAAATAAAAAAACAGAACCAGAGTACACAGATCTATACACGGTGAGTACAGAGTGTAAAGAGCCTGGAGTTGCCGTCAGTCAGACCAGAATTTATCAGCACATCAAAGGGGGATGGAGACGGGTAGGCTTTCATCTTACCACATGTTGTCATTCTACATTACAGCTGATAGAGTGCGCTTAGGTAGATGGGCAAACAAGGTAAGGCAAGATGAAAGTGGCTGCAGATGAGCAAGAGATAGGATTCCTGGATTTGTCCTCAATTGCACTGTAGGCCAACTAAATGTCAGCCTCTTTTTATACTAATCATGTTAGCATGTTCTGTATGACTGCACGTGCCAAACAGGACAGAGTTATTCAAGTGTAAATTGTGTCTTTCTTTCTGTGGTTTTCTTTCATTGTTTTCTCTGGAAAGTTCTTCGAAGCAGACTGGAAGCTGTGATGCACTTCAAGCTACAATGACTTGTGGCATCTTTGTGCATATACAAACTATTAAATATGCATTTTTACACAAACACGCCTTCTCAAAGAGAGAAAGAGGAAAACAGAAAACAACCTCTTATCATTGCTATTGTGCTATTATTATTTGTTTGTAAATTAATAGCTTTAAAACTGAATAGCGTAACAGCATAGCAAGCCTCAGTGTACAAGGAAGCACAGTTTTGCCTTATATACTGTACTTTACACTTATAGAACTAGGGTTACAATGTCGTAAACTTTCTTACCATCCATGAAAGTTGACTCCATGATATAACGCTCATATTTATTTCAACATCATGAAAAACGTTAACTCCCTCTCGCAGCATATGTGTTGACTGAAAGTCATATATGCAGAACAGATGTACAGACGTCACTTGCTACTCATTACTCAGGGCAAAATGGAGATGACCCACGGTCCCTCAAAGAACAGATCACAACAGAGGCAGATTGAAGGAAAGTGTAATGAAATAGCAATTCAGTCTGATTGCCAGGCTGTAGTGGATAACAGAAGAAATAGTAACTGTGAGGTATTCTGACCTCAATCCACTGAGCAAAAAAGCAAACAAACAGAAAACAAAAAGCTAGAAGTGGAGATGGCTCAGCATCTCAGGAAAGATGTCAGCTATGATGGGGTCTTCTTTCAGTCGTAGACCTCAAACAGTCAATCACTGCAAAGGATTTGACAGCAAATATTGATATATGATGAGGTTTGGTTTGTCCATTTATGTTTGGCTCACTAAAATCGAGGGATCGAACATAAAAAGGGCTCCAAATCCTACACAGTTCATCTGATTCTCGAGGAGAAAATGTGTCCAAATACTTCAACGGTATGAATAATAAGTAAAGAGTAAAGTTCATTGTTGTATATTCTTTTATTACAGCATTTGACTTGTGGTATTTACTAGTATTTTACCGTGCATATGTGTATGTGTGTATGTACAGTATGCCATATGAATTGACAAAAGTACCGTGTGTTTTTCTCCTGCAGCACTGAAAGACGCTCGCTTTCAGCTGGTGAACTTCTCCGACAACGAGCTGCGGGTGTCACTGTCTAATGTCTCTCTGTCAGACGAGGGGCGATATGTTTGCCAGCTCTACACAGACCCCCCCCAGGAAGCCTACGCTGACATCACCGTCCTAAGTACAACCGCAAAACACACACGCACATAAAGATATACACAAACACTCAATGTTATTAGTAGCAGCGAGGCAAAAGCCTTTTAATTAACATTTAGACTGTGGAAGACAGCATACATTCACATCCTGAGCATCATGGTTGACAGCTTACTAGGAAGCCTGCAAGAGGTTTTGACAGCAGTTTGGAACAGGAAAAGCATGTATCTCATATCTGGCTGCTTATTAAGTCTTGTCATAATGTTGTAGTGTTTAAGCTAGCTAATATACAGTAAACAGGTTCATAATTGCTGATGGCGAGTATACACAACGAGGCCGTTAAGGCGGACTATTTGGCGTTTTGTGGTCTCATTTAGCCACTTGTTAGCAACCGTCTTTCATAAGCTTAAACAATTCTGTAGTATGGTATCTACTAAGGTATCTTATGGCGTAGAACAAAATGTTAAAATATCGTAAGCTGGTTTTAACCATGTACCTTATTTCAGGAATCTAAAATCAGCAAAAACCCATTCAAAAAACATAGACTTCAAGACAAGGAAACCAGAAGTGCAGAGATGTTAACTCATTTCTGTGTTTTAGGATACATTCCTGTTGCACTCTGTAGCTGGGTATCAATCAGTAGAGGGCAGTTGCTTTGCATATTTATACCACAATATGCAGAATTCAAATACTTTGGACTAAAAATTGGACCTGAATCCAGATCAATCTCTAAATACATATACATTGGTTTTCAGCTGAAAAAGTGGTCTGGGCTTTTAATTACTCTTAAAAAAAAAAAAGAAGTCGTCTCTCTGTCAGCTCTGTTGTCTTCTCAACATGTAGTGCCCCAATGTTTACAAAGATTCGTTTGTGTGTCCTGTCGCAGTTCCTCCAGGTAACCCCATCATCGAGGCCCGGGATGAGGTCCTGAGCGAGGGCAACGAGACAGAGATGACCTGCACTGCCATGAGCAGTAAGCCTGCTGCCACCATCAAATGGATGAAGGGAGATAAAGAGCTTCCAGGTAGGTCGACTCCGCACATAAAGAGACGCTCACAATCATCTATTATGACATTTCCTGTGTTAACACAATAAAGCTGGTATGTAATATTGCAGACAATGTTTTTTTCAAAAATATTTACTCATTGCTCTACTTTTTTGATTACTTATCTGAACAAAGAATACTTCTGTGTGAAAGAACACACTGTGTTCCATGAACCAGAGAAATAGGGCTGAATGATGTGTCACCTCTAAGAAGAAAGAAAACTCCTGCTTCACGGTACCATACATAAATTCCACATAAAATCAAACAAAAGGAGACCATGAACGTTTTCAATTGCAATTCAATGCAATTTTCTCTTAAGAAGTCACAATAACCCTGAAATGTGAATGAACCTGAATCTTCACCTATTACCTCAACCATTGTGTTTTTAAGGTGAAGTCAGTCCACAAACACTAAAAAAGAACGTTTTACATATTTGACATCCAAGCAGACACCCCTTCTGTAATTCTGAAAAGTCGTAAAGACTTCAACCACTGAGGTGGATTCTAAAAGTCTCAAATAACCTATTGTTGAGTAAACTAGATTTAAGCTCCCTCAGAAGGCTAAACTACTAGAGATATGGAGAGAAAACGTTGCTAATAGTTTACCCTTCTGCTAATCGCTGCAGTGAACTACCTGTAGCTGTGAGCCTTTGGCTACTGTTAGCAAAAGGCTGAAATATTAACAACATCTCCGTCTGTGAAACACTGAAACACACCAATATTATCAGACTGTCTTTTCGATAAGTCTGTCATCCATTTTTGGGTTGATTTGCAGTGTAGGCAGTTGTTGCCAATGCTGGAATAATCACTTTTTCTGCAGGATATTTCGCCATTAAATCAGGCTTTTACTGTCTGAAACGTCCTGCACATGCATATGCATTTATACAACAGCCAACAGGGACACCTTTTGTCTGAAATGACCTACGATTGGCCTAAGTTTCCCGTCACGGGGTAGATTTATTTTTCAAAACCTGACAACAGAGCCAAGAGGAGTCTAGTTTTCTCTCAGACCACTTGAATTACAACATACTGAAAGGTTATTTAGGATACTTTGCCAAATGAAAATATACTGCCTTCCCAGTTTTGTGATGGAAGAAATCTAATCTTGACTTAAACCAACATGGACTTTTAATCTCAGGACTAAACTTAAAAATAGCTGGCAATATTAAAACTATTGTTGAGACCAGGTTGACTGCTCCGTTTGCTGATCGAGTAATGGCTAAACCAAAAAGACAAAATGTCTTGAGGGACAGTATGTCGCAGCAGGTTGCAAGCTCAGAGAGGCAAACCATTTCAGAAATCAAGAAGAAGCGGTTGAGATAGATCCCAAAGTCGATGCCAAATAGTGTGTTGTTACACACCGGTAAAGCACAGGCCCCACCGGTGGGCATCAGGGGACACTGGAGCTTGATGCCCTTTCTGAGCATTTCCTTTATAGAGCAGCCTGCAATCCGTTGCAGAACATGGAAATGGATAGCACTGCTATAGGTGAAAGCAATTTTGGTATATGCACAAAATGACACACCTGCTGCTTAGCATTTCATACACGGTTTGTTGAACAAACCAACAGAAAAAAAAAATTGTTTTAGGCTTAAAAGGTCATCATGAATTATTGTGTTTGCCATGGAATAAAAATAATTCAGTGAAAACGATTTAACTACTTTGCCACTGGTGATCCTGTTGAATCCAGAATGCACCTGAACACAAGTTTCTGTAGGTTTGCACGGTCTACTTTTAAGTGTTGCAAAATTCTTTTTCAACAACTTTTGCATGGACGTGTGCATTTTTTAAGCCCTTGTGCCATGTGTATAAATGAACCATTTTTAGGGAGTTTCTTTCCTCCCTCGCTGGTGTCCCATATTTACTGCTTGCATCAATGCTGTTGCTTTTCAAATGGAGCTCTGCTGTGACTTTGAATAGTTTCCATTAAGGCGATGTGCATGTGCAGTGGTGGCAAGAGTCTGTTGGCACCGCGACAACTTTCATGCCTTCATCAAAGGTAGCTGAGCTTCAGAAGTCAGAGCGGAGCTCAGGGGTGAACAGGCCTCCTGCCAGGCAACTCCACCTTAGAGCCCAGACAGCAAGCTTTGTAAAGACTTTGAAACAAAGGTCCTAATCTGAAGTTGTGTAGAAGGCCCTGAGCAGCTTCACCTTTACACTGCAGCACATTACACCCTCAGTGGTCTGCTCAAATCCGAGAATGTGCCAAGGTCAGGGATAGTCTTAAAACTAGCTGTTAACACCACAAAAAATGACTGTTGACATTCAGTCAAATCCTCTTACATTGCTATGTTTCTGCTGACCACTAAATACTTAGCTATTGGCAATATTTCAGTATTGATTAGCCAAAGGTAGCTCTCCTGTGGTCACTGTTCAGTGAAGCTCCTAAATATAGTATCTTAATTGTGCAAATACTCTTGTGTCCGATTATAGAAACTGACTCATTTTAGACTTAAAACATGAAGATGAATGTTCTTGAATTTTACTTTTCAGATTCAGTAATCTTGTATTTCAATATTTTGTACACCAGGATGGTCACAGTGAAAACCTTTTTACTTGACATTAAGTTAAATGAATACATGACCAACAGAAATCATATCAATTTAATTAATCGAATCCATTAAGATGATTACTTATTGATGAAGAATCTGCTGCAGAAAGCTGACGGTAACGCTGTAAACATGGTGTTTGGATGCAGGCTAAGTGGTAGCGGTGACCACTGAAATACCGATCCATTATTCAGGGTTGCACAGCATCTCTGTTTAATGGGATCTTGCCACGGTGCCTCCATACAGAACACTCTCCATCCAGCATGTTCTTGGTTTTCGGTGTGCGATGACTTTATTTGTTTTGAGTAATATTTCCCTCCTTCACTCAGTATTCGCCGGCTCTTTAGCTGAGCGTTCAAACAATGGTCATTTGCTTGTTATAATAAATAGCTGAAAAATGATTTGTATAACGCTAAATGCCACTCGACCCCACGCATACGCTGTTTTCCCACACTTGTTGGGAATGGAATCACATTTACAGAATAGGCTCAGCACTCTTTGAAGTTCTACAATTGACAGATGCAGTTATTTTTTTTTTACAATAACACTACAATCAGTGGTACTTAAAGGATCACCTGTTACAAGACTGCATTTGGAGCATGCCATTTGCTTTTATCCATTTCCGCCGCAGGTGAAAAGGTGCTAATAGCTGAAACAGCCTAACACAATGGCGGGCACATTTATAAAATCCATCAGGTTTTTTTTTTATAATTTTACATTCTTTGTAAGCAAAACTTCACTGATATTCCAGACGTTTTAATGCTAGCTCTTTACATGTCAAATAACTCCTCAGTGTGTTTACACTGCAGCCACATTGTGAAAAAGAATCTTGGTGTTGCTCTGCTGAAAATGAAAGACTGAAAGAAAAGGAATGGCTGATGGTGCCAGAGTTCTGACACCAGGACAGAATGACTTAAATTATCTTTGGCTGTGGCTTATTGCCTGGAAGACTTATTTCTAATTAAACCTCCCCAGAATGTAACCTAATTACCTGGAGAGAGAATCAGGCTCGCTTACTGTAAATATCATTTAAAGGTTGCAATCGTCATGCTTGCCAATGTAAATCCAACCATCTCTCCTAATATGCACAGGCCCATAATCTCACTATTATCACCTTTTCTTGTCTTTTCTTTCACTGTTATCATTTTGTTGGATTTATTAACACATTGGAAGTCATGCAAAGAGTGAGTTATAGCAGTGTAGGGTGTAGCTATGGAGGTCATTCTCTTCTTTTTAAGACGAAAGGAAGAAAAGAAAAAGGAAGAGCCAGTAGGTAGAGCAAATCATTGACTGACAGGAACCAGAACTGGCCTCAAGTCCTATGGGACAACCACAATGTGATTTCAATTACCCAGCAGGAAGACTCTACAAGTGGATTTTGGGCGAAGAAAAGCGTCGAGACTTATTTGTTTAACTAGACACAGCTCCCTTACTGCTCCACAAGAATGTGGTTAAATAATAACAACAATAATAAGAAGTGAGAGGAGGGCCACCTGAGTTTGTATGTTAAGGTCGACAGAACACTTAAAGTGTCACTTGACCTTCCACTGACTTTTGGTGACGTTCATCTCTACTGGCCTCGCTCCAAAGTTAGTCTATTCGTCCTTGACACAGATTGACGAGAGCTTTCACTAATTCATTATTAATACTCACTAAGGGCTTTTCGACTTGTGTTCTATTGAAGTCACATAATTCTATCAACTCCTTGATAGTTTTACAGAATTCAAGTTAAAAACAAAGGCACCAGAATGATTTCTGAGCAGTGTATTAAGTGTATAAATCTATTTATTTTTCTTTTTGTGGTCAGTGCTGGCCTTTGAAGGACCTCTGTCCAAAACAGAGGAAGTCTATCAGCTGCTCTGTCCGAGTATTGATGCTTGAAAATTGGAAATTTGACTTGGAACTATTCATTTTCACATAATTTATGACCTTTGTTGTTACTAGGCTATAGATAATGCCCGAAAAGCTTACAGCCAAAAAAGGACGTGAACGTTGAATTGATTTGTTTTTATGTTCATACGGCTTATGAGGCACGGCGCAAAAATGCTGGCTGTTTGATGAATCGCAAAGAGAACCTGATATGGAGAGTGCCGAAACGAGTACCGACAGCTTGTGAGAAGTGCTGATGTGCAAGAAAAAGTCGAGGTATACCAACGAGTAAACTGATGAAGTGCCGGCCCGAATCTAAAAAAAGAGCCACGGTGTGTAGACAGTTATGAGACAAGCGTTGATGATAAATGCATCTCTATAATGACGCTACTGTGGCTATTGCTAGCGTGTTCCTGTCTAGCAGGTAAGTTGGCTCAACAGTCACTATGTTGCCAAGTTTCCAGCGTTCCCTTTCTTTTGAGGATTCATGGATATGCCGCTTTGCTGCATTTCTGGTGACCCCGGCCTGTGCCTAAAACTGCAAAGAGAATTAGCTGTACATCAGGGCTAAAGGGCAATTCACACTGATCCTATCACGTTCTGTAGTGTTATGTGATTTGACCTGTATTATTTGATTCCTGTTAGTAGCACAAACTGGATGAGCTAACACAGAAAAAAGTAGTCAAGGAGCATTAGCTGAGATGTGCCAAACCCAGGGAGAAAATGTGATCGAATTACTTTTGTGGAGTGTTGACTCTGGGGCCCATCCTAAAGCAGCAATGTGCATAAGCCTTGCATGATGCCTCCAGTGAGTGGGCTTCAGTAGAAAACAATTGGCAAATCGGTGTCGATGCATCCAGTGTGTTTCCCTCAAGAGCGACATTGTTTCTATTTGAACACATTAATATTTGATGCAGCACATTTGGAGTTCTCTCAAATGTCCCTTTCACTAAAACACTCTGTCTCCTCTGCCTCAAGGAATGGGCACCAGCAACTTCTTGTGGTGTCCAGCGCGCAGCAGGGTTCGTTTGTGTTATCTCTACCTAGCACACATGGATGGTGAGCTAGAGGCTGCTCTGTGGTCATGTGAAGATACCTCAATTCAGGCCAAGAGAAAACGAGAACAAGACAAATTCACCTCACAGACTGTAGTTCCGATTTGTGACCCCTTCATAGTTTCAGAATGGCACTGAGCAGTATAATTTGTTCTATATTATCACTGGGTGATATGCAACCTGTGCAAATGGAGCCACAAGTTTGAAATGTGTGGTAATTAAGACTTAGGCTCATGATTATCTCAACCACATTACCGTTTATGATACCATTTATTATAGCTATTATACTTTACATAACCTGCCTTTGTACAGGTTCCAAACCCACAGACACTTAGTTTCTGTAGGTGAGTATTATGATTTCACAATGAATTCCTGAGCTGTAAAGAAAGAGATCCAGAGACCGGACTTGAATAAAGACGTCTCCTCGCCACTGTTTCATGCATCTCAAAAGACATTTTGATTTGAGCAGGCCCCTTCAGGTTCCCGTTTCAGGTGCTTTCATAAATCTGAAGCCTCTAGTGGTATTTATTCATGACAACCTGTTCCTTTACACCAGGCACATCACACGGGTTTGCTTTCCCCCGCACCCAAAAGAGACAGCTGTCACCGCGGTGACGGCATCACCACAGTGGCAGAGCTGCAGCACAGGAGTGGATGGGATGTGCACTTAGTGCATATTTTACAGCTAAAATACAAACTGATTGATGCAACTACTCACATTAAAACCGATTTTCTCTCTGTACCAGCATTTCTCTTGGCAGCCTCTTTTTTTTCTTTCTTTTGCTTGTTTTATTGATGTGACACAAACACACACATGTGCAACAGACTGTTAGAAAGTAGGACAAAGGGGTAAAAATAATCAATCTGTGTTTGTGACTCTGCCGTGTAGCGTTGTCTCCAGCGATCCCTCTTATTTTGTATGACTGTGATGAGGTATCGTCTTCATTGCTTTTGAGAACATACTGTCTGTGTGTGATATTACAGAGCGGCCACTAATCAGAGGAGGGTTACTTTGCAGGCTTCAGATCTGGCAGGGCTGCGCCAAAGGTGGCCACACAATAAATCTGGCTTCTTAAAGCCTAATGAGTGATTCACAGTCGCACAGTAGCCCCTGACAGCAGGCAATTGTTAGATGATTCACCTTCTCTGACCATTCTCAAGGACACCCTCCTCATTTCCACTCTACATATTTTGTAAGGTCAATGAAAGGAAGACATTCTGCTTGCAGCCACACAATGGCTGTGTTTATCAGCATTTTCCCTTGCAGCCTTGAGAACAAAGGTTTCAGCTTTGTTATTTTTTCAAGTAAAACTTAGTGGCCTGACCCTTCAAGGAAACAAGTTGTTCACAAAGTACTCCCAGAGGAACCAAGGGTGCATCAAAAAAATGAGTTTCAGCAAGTTAGTAAGAAATCCAAAATATGAGCTTTTGGTAATATTTTCAAAGATTTTTACAATAAAAGCATGCCAACTTTATTCATATTTTCTTTGTTAAGCCAGCCTAAACCCTCGGGAGCTCAGTCTTCTTGATATGACTGTAGTGTGGAAAGCACACTGAAAATCAATGGAGCCCTGAAGGAGGAAGACAACCAACCAGCAAACTATGGGAATTCATTCAAGTGATTAAGGCAACAAGCAGTGCTGTGTTTATTGTTTGAGTATGAATTAGACATTACAAATTTGGAGGAAAAGGAAATTGGAAGAATGATGAGGCAGTGGTGATCACTGTTGCCTCACAGCAAGGAGGGTCCTTGGTTCAAAACCTTCAGCTAGATGGTGACTCATGTGCAGGTTTTCTCCACTCCACTCTATTCCCACAGACCAAACGCATAAAGGTTATATTAATTGGAGCCTGGTGTTAATGGTAGTATGTTCATATTTGTGAACCTTTTATAGACTGACAACCTGTCCAGGGTGTACGCTACCTGTCACCCATTGTGAGCTGGGATAGGCGCCAAACCCCTGCAACCTTGCAAAGGATAAGTGGCTATGGATGGATAGAGATGAGTGTAATGTTTCCAGAACAGCCTCCATGTTTTTCAACCTTCAGTTACTGAAAACCAATGTAACGCCGTTTGCCTTGCTCAGAGTACATCTTTACCACAATGATGGTGGCTGGCTGTTCCATGATTTAGCAGCTCACATTACGGCAGCTCCACAAGCATGTCGGAGAACTACGGTGGCTTTTTAAGATAACGTAAAAAAGGGAAATGTTCCTGCTAGAGCTATTGGTTTGTCCGTTTAGGCCTACTGTGGAAACATGCCTTTACAACACAACGGACTCGGTGAAGAGGACCCACTCCCTATGTAGATATGAAGGGCTCATTCTAAGCTAAATGAAGACATGGTTATCAATATTATATTCCTTTTATATTAATAGATCATCACATTAAACTGGACTGTCAAACAACAATCAGTCGGTTGTTTGGTTAAAAGCTAATTAGCTTTCAGATTATACTAATGCTTAAGTAAATTTTACGGACTTTCTATGTGATTCTCATTCTGCACCTGTATTGCTGTGTTTAAGTCTTGCTTGTGTTTTGGCGTTTCCCATAGGCAAGCCCAAGGTTGAGCTGACCTACGACAAGATGTACACAGTAACCAGCCGGCTGACGTTCACTGTGAGTAAGGAGGATGATGGCGTACCTGTGTCTTGCATCATAGACCACCCTGCAGTCAAGGACTTCCAAGCACAGATATACCTGGAGGTGCAGTGTAAGTACTTTTGGTCAATAATAAATATAAAATCTGCATGGATATTTAAGCTGTATTGTGCTAGTTTTGTGTGTCTCATCAGCTTAACTTGGAAATCGAACTAGAAATATAGAGAAGTGTTCCATTCCCACTAATTAAATGGTATAAACTTGCTACTTCTTCCCTAACTAAAACTTGGTGTTGTGACATGTATGACAGTGTTTGTGAAGGAAATGATCTCCTTGCAAAGGTTATGTTGAATACAAAGAAATTAGACTGCAATGGAATAGATTCTTCCATCTCTACTAATTAAATGACATACATTTCACACATTTTTCACCCACTGAAACTTCTTCAATGTCATTAGAGGGAAACTATCTCAGTGTATGATGAATAGAAAGTGCAAATAGATTCAAACTCATGTTTACGAACATCTTCCAGAGAAATATACTAATGTACGGCATCAGTTTACCTTTGCACTTCTGTCTGAAAAAAAATTATATTTCCTCCCCTTTTTTTTACTATTTCTCATGTTCCTGTTGAAGTTGACTTCATATTACAAGATATATACAGTATATATATATATACAGTATGTATATGCAATATGAGGTACTATCGTAGAGCTTTGGGTGCCCAGATGGCTACAGTATTGTTGTTCATTTCTAACATCATCACATGTGAATACAGGGGTCATTAGATCCACAAGTCTCAGCTTTCTAGTCAAATCCACTTCATGCAATTTCAAGACTTATGCAGTAACCACTTTTAGAATAGGAGAACATAACACAATTATACTGCACCCAAAAACTGCATTGTTTTTGCTCCAAACGGCATGGGATCAACAGTAAGTGTGCATGTTTATAAACAGGAGACGCCCTTGTGAATAAGGCCAAGTCAGTTTATCCCTTACCTAAATTTAGCCTATTTGGAGCTTAATTTAGCCTCCTTTCAGACATGCTAGCATGTTTTGGTTGGTACCAATGGATTCCTTAGATTGTATAGTTTAATATGAAACCAATATGTTCACTCTAGCCTACTACATCCTCTGAAAAAGTCAATTCAGGCCAAGGACAATGGCGTCCACGAGGAGTGCAAGAGGTTAATTGAGGTCAGAGGTCATGTTTTTATTGCTACAATGGATTTATTTGGAACGACAAAGGCATCACACATGAGTATTTGCAACAATTTACCACTTATAGTGGTTCATATATAAGGTATGTGATTCAGGCCTGACTATGACATTGGAAATTAATCTAAACTGACTACTCAGCCATGTGACAAGTAATTAAAATGCTAGGCCTTTGAAATGTGGAGTTTTAGATCTTTTCATTGATGCAAAATGATAGAATTTATGTATTTTATGCTTCTGTAACCTTATGTCTTTGGCCTCTGGCATGTCCTAGCATTCTATTTAAAAAATAAAAGTCTTCTGTAGCTATCTGACCTTTCCCTGGGGGAGCGAGAAGAGGAGATCAGCTCATCTACGGAGGCAGCATGGCATTTTGTTTGCCTCTGATAACAGGGAGCTCACATGGACCACCTAGCTCAGCACCTCACACTGCTTCAGGCTCTGTGCGTACTGCAATGGACAGCACTGCACTGCACCTTCTCTTTTGATAATATACAGTTGAATATAAAATGTAGAGTGAGAGAATGATACTGTAGGTGGGGATTTCACAATTATCTTCTTTGACTTCTCTTCTATGTCATATTTATGATATTTATGAATCTGTAATGTATGATGTCTTTAGAGCAGTTTCTTGATTTCCAAAATAATTTCCTTTTTATATGCACCAACTAAAATTGATGAATTAATTAATTGGAAGTGTCTCACTCCCAAAACTGTCCAGGTGAGACGCTCACACAAGTATTTATGTTATGCACTAAGACATAGACCTAATTACAATGTACTAATTCAGATTAGATTAGGGATTATTTGGTTCATATGTCATACCAAATGTAATGTCATGTTCTAAATAGTTCCAGATGTCTAAAGATTCCCGGTCTCCATTTCCCCTATAATTAGTCCCAAATTGCATCGTCCTTTCTACAAACTTTTAAGAATCTAGCTACGTATCATTTCCTCCCTGTGAAACTATAAACAACAGGATCCGTAAATTGAAGCTCACTTTTGCTGGCATACTGTTTGTTTACTGATTATATATTATACTGATAGACAGTGATTTACATTACAATCACTCACTGCGTTGGCAATTTGTGAGTGGAACGGAGTGCATTGTGTGGTAGGAAACAACAAAAAGGCCATTGTCAGGGGAAAGCATAATTAAATAAGCCTGTAATGTTTATGTGTATAAGCAAAGCAAGCTGTTTTGCTCCGTTGCCTGGTTGGTTTTCCCTTAAGGTCAGCCGGCTGCGAAAAGATGGATAGTGCCGTCTTGAGTGCTTATGAGGTGAGGCACACAATAAAGCAAATAATTCAGTTAGCATAATGATAACGGCCTCCTTGCATACTGTAGATGTTATTTCATTTCCACTGAAGTGGCAGTATCCAGATCTGGCGGTGCAGTGTGTGTGTGTTTTTTTCCATCAAGCAGAGACAAGAAAGCTCCGACATAACTACTTGAGGCTATCAAAACAACTTACAGATGCCTAGCGTCCTTCATGTTTATGGCTCCGAGATGACAAGGTCAGATGACGTTGTGAGCGAAGAAAAAGTTGCAGGATGCCATGTTGCGCCTGGAGTGGAAACTAAACCAAAGGGTTGTTGTCTAAAGCCGTGCATGCCCACTGAGCAGAAGACTTGGCTTTTTGCCCATCTGCTGTCCATCACCAAGACTGAGAGTCGGCCACGGACAGGGTGTGATTTAGACAGATGGATGGCCAGACACGTGTTGTTTGTTGCAGAGAAGGTCGGACAGCAGTGTGAAACTTAACAGCCGGCTTTGAAATCATAACTCAGGCCCTCTGTCTACAGGCTGATTAAAAATGCAAGTAACGAATGGTGCATTTAGACTATAAAATGGGGAAAAAAGAACAATCAGAAAACTGTAATTACACCATTGTGACTCAGCAGACTGTAGTGAGATGACTCAGGTATTTATCGAGATGATCTGACGTAGGAGCAACAGAATAACATTGTGTTGCAAACAAGATAGGGCATAATGTGCTGAAAGCATTCAAGTGTGTTCTTGAGGTTAATTAAGCTATTGATGTTTTGCCGAAAAAAAATTTCACCAGCAGTGCCATTATTTTAGATGGCACTGCTGGTGAAACAATCTTTGCTTTTGATGAATGCAGTGATTGTTTGAGCGACAGATTCTCTTCCAATACATACACATGCACATTAAAGACATTTTAACATTTCAATGAAGACGAAAATTGACCCTTTACTAAGCCCCGCCCTCCGTTGCTAATCCGTCAAGCTGTAAGAGCTACCATGGATCCCACTCTGTCACTAACTGCACTCTTGCGAAGATAAAGATAGAAGTTCAAGCCTACAGATCACAGTGTAAAAGTGAACAGCCCCATAACCTGGAGATGGAGCCAGAAGACATTCACTGTTACAATCATTAAAAAAACAAACACATGTACTTATAGTGGGATACCTTAAAAGGTGTAAGTTTGAGCAGGACCTTTGTTGTCCTTGTTTTGTCTCAGTCTTACTTTCAGTGCATGGTTACACTGAACTCAATCCCTTACCCAGATGCTAGCTTGAATGAAACATTTCATTTTTGTCCAGAATAAAGGATCATCTCTCACACCAAGACGAGAAAAAAGCTTTGATAACACCAGCAACAGTCAAGGGAGTGGGAACAACAGAAACTCCGTGGTAGCAAAGAATAGCACAGCAGCGACTGTCAAAGCACCCCACTGATTGTCAAAACAACACGCTTACATTTTCTTTTCAGCTGCCTCAGCTTGTCAACAGTGTCTTCGGTTTTATGTAGCAACTTTATCGGGCAATGTCTTTGGACATACTCAGGGCTATGTGTGGTTGTGCACTGCACCACATTGATCATTCCCCAAAGCTTTGGCTCGTGTTTTGGTGTAAGGGTTGATTTAAAATACCATCAATACTATGCCCAAGGTAGACCCAACAAGAGTGATTTGATGCAAGGGAAGAGCGGGAAAGGCAGTAGTAGTAGGTGAATATTACTCAGCTGACGTTATCAGCTGAGTAATAATGTGAGGAGTCAGGTAAGAATATCTGTGCTGTACACCTCCATGGATATGATTGGATGCTATTTGTCAGCAGGTAGCCTGATGGAGAGTGTGAAGCCAATCAGCTAATGATTCACTCAACTGTGGTGCTCTGCCTGAACAACAGTGCCTAATGTCTCTCATGATGTGATATGAATCCTGACTGTTTGCTGCAGCTCCTCTTTGGAAGAATCAAGCCAAACACTTTGGGAAAGTTTGATAATTTGACACGCTACCAGAAAACATAGATCACGTCGTTGCACATGGACATCATTTGTAGGATACTGGGTTGTGTTATATATTTTAAATCATATTTTTCAGTTTACTGTATACAGTGAGAAAATCTTCTCACTCCTCATTTGGTAGCTGTGTGTGTTTATGAATGCTACAAACAACATAACTGCAAATGGGAATCAATCAGAAAGAACAATATAGATGCAGAGCAAAGATAATGCATTGTCTGTTGTGTTGTCCCAGTAATTCATTCTCTGTCTCTCTCCCTTTCCTTTCAGACAAACCAGAGGTAAAGATCATGGTAGAATTTCCTCAGGGTCTTACCAGGGAAGGAGAGAACCTGGAACTGACGTGTCAGGCCAAAGGCAAACCCCAGTACGATACAGACCCACTCTCACACTCACACAATTAAAAATGTGCCATGGGTAGAGAAACCACATTTATTGATTCGTGCATGCGAGTGTCTTGTTGCAGTGGCATGCAGAACTATCTTGCTGTTTTTTCTTAGCATCGGTATATCGGTTAGCTTTTTCAAAATTCAATAGTTCAGTTCATTTTTTTTGGAACCATGACCACCAAATTATAATTCAAAGTATAATTCATTCAAATTTACCGGCAGGAGAACTGTACTAGGACGGCCTTATTGTTACAGACAGACCTGAGGCCACACAATTCTAAATGGCCATTCTTGGATACATAATCACCTATTGAATGGCAGCTTTTTTCTTTTTCAGGAATTTCAAGGGGCCTGTAGTTATGAAAACATCAGAATCACTCTGATATTTTGAGCAGATGTTTAATTGCCACTCTTTTAAAGGCAAAGGACAGAGCAGAAAGGGTAATTACTGATAGTGAATGGACTGGGTCCTAAAATCTCGAAGGACAAACTTTAGTAGAAAAGGGGTTGAAAAGGAAGGCAGTTGAGTGCTAATATTCTGAAGGTATTTAGGGAGACTGAGAGTATGTTGATGGACTCGAGGCACTGGATGTGCACAGATGTGCACAGATGATTCAAGTTAAAAGATTGTTTGTACACAGAGCTGAGGACAAATAATAAGTATAATTTTGCCCCAATGTCAAAAATGAACTCTCAGTGGCCTTTATCATTTCTGTGATATTTCCGGCATTGACATCATAAAGCTCTTGTTTGACACTCATTAGGTTATTATCCCACATGTATCATCTGTAAACCAAGGTGCTGTTTTGTTTAGATGACAGGTCTTCGTGATATGAGATGTAATGGAGTGCAATTGAAGCCATTAGGGCACTCCGGGTTGAGTAAAGGAGTGAGAGCTTTGTGTCTCAGGCAGGAGGCCTGCCGAACTATCCAAACATCAGTGCAGTTGTGCTGTTGGTATCAATCATATTAGTTTGTTGACAAGGTAGTTCAAATTTGAACGGGAAAAAATAATCACCTGTTTAGGCTGGAGCTATGAATATTACATCGGAAACGATGATGTGACCAACTTGCAGGTGTGGCATTGCAGTGGGTGTTTTCATGTTCAAGTAAATTCAAATTTGCAAAAAAGTTTCTCATTCTGAACGTCTGTATGATTCTCTGAAGAGTCGAAGTACAAGAACACGCAAACACACACATCGAACCAAACACTGTGTAATTCAGACTGCCTCCATCCACCAGCACCCCCGAAGTTTTCATACTTGGCATAGAGACAAGCTAACTACCCGTATTCATTTTATAAAGATGAAAACACAATCAATACAGTGAGCTGGGAATTGGAAGTCATTTTCATTAGAGCTGCTGAGAGTTGTGCAGTCATTACCAGCCGATAGCACAGGGGGCCTCGGCTGCAGGCAGCCATTTGTATTCTAGACGCCTGCCCTTCCTCTCTCCTTGCAGCCTCATCTTACCTCTTTCGTCTATCTCTGTCTATCTTCCTTCTCTAGATTCACTCTCCCCATCTCACAACATCCGATCCACCTTTTTCTAGGTCATGTCTCTCACTCTATCTTATTTATATATTTATCATTTATTTACATTTAATTTCATCTGGAGAGCACTTGTAATAGACAACGCACTCTCTCTTCCAAGCCATCCACCACAAACAAAACCACAGCACGTGGTTTGTTTGCTTTTGCTATTCAGCTCAAACAGTTATTTCATATTTTCTTTTCCTTGGTTTTTCACATTATCTTTTTTTCCCCCTTTCGTATTTGCTTGCTCCCAACTCACCAAATGTTTTCAAATGGAGGGAAACAAGTTAAAACACCACAACAAAATGCAACAAGAGAGACCATCAGCACACGCTCATGGGAAATGACAGTAGCTGGCAGTGGCCATTGGAAGTTGCAGCAGCGAAATAGAGGTGTTTTGTCTTCTTTTTTTTTTCTCTTCACCCTCTGTGGCTCTGAGCTCATTGTCATAAAAATGGAATCTGTCACCCCGCTCTAAACCTCAGTCAAGGTAGAGAAGAGAACAAATACAGACACTTGATAGGCGCCCACCTACACAGCAACACAAGTATACAAGTGTAGAAAGCCTGTAATTTGAGAACAAAGCTGCTTCACACTTATTGTTGCTTTTAGCTGTACACAACAGGAGGAATGTCATTTTTGTTTTTTATATCTTAACTCCCTTTGATTATCTTCTAGTAAACAGTTGCTTGAAAATACATTTAAAAAATTAGGTAAATTTGTGTATTTAAAGGAGCCAAATGCAAAATTGTGAGCATATCTAGTGCCTCAACATGGCTTATGCGGGGGATCACAGCTAACGGTGCTAATGGTGCTAACAGAACTAACGGCGCAAACTACGACAACAGTGCTGATGGTGCTAATTGTTACGTTTTTGGTGATCCTCTGACCTTTCGTTGCCAACCTAAGACCAACACTTCTGCTTATTAGAATAAGTTGATTATTACACAATTTAAGGTGGAACATTTTTCATTTTCTTTCAAAGGTGTAAGAGAAAAAATTTTAGAAACACTAACTCAAAGGATAAATGCTGTTGATTTTGATCAATGGACTTTTCTTCAGGTCTACCCTTATGTTTCCTTGCACACAAGATATTGTGTGAGATATCATTAGATGATTGCCACAACACATGCTGACAAAGTCCATGTTTCCCAGAGGAAGAAAGCTCTCACATGTGGGAATACCATATATATTAAAATTGTATTTGTAGCCCTTATTATTAAAATGATCTATTTGTTTTACACTCTGGGTAGTTCAATATACATTTAATTGGTTACTAAAAGGATCACATCATCTATCACGTACATTCTCAGTTTTGAATGTCTGTCTTATCCACGAAATCTTACTGGTGCCCTGGTTTTCATTTCAGGCCACAGCGGGTGAACTGGGTGAAAGTGGACGACGATGTGCCATCCCATGCCGTCATCACCGGAGCTGATCTTTACATCGAAAACCTGAACAAGTCCTACAACGGAACCTATCGCTGTGTCGCTTCCAACACAGTGGGGGAGTCTTTTGACGACTACATCCTCTACGTCTATGGTACGCAGGTCTAACATTGACCCTTCGTCACTTTACTGTCTCTCTTTCTACCTGGAACTCTATAACTGCTTTTATTCTGAGAGATTGTCCAATGAACACGTAAACACCAGAATCATTGATATGTAAACTGTTGATATTTACAAGATTTGTGAGTTGTTGGGACAAGAGGTGATTTGAGTGGGGATGAGGGGGTGTGCCATCGCCCTTGTTAGCTAAATGAAAAAAGGCATGCCCTTTGTTAACCTGCAACCCTCTTCATCCCCATGTTGCTTAGAGGGAGCAGAGGCAGAGGAGTTGTTTAATTGAATTTGTTAGCCGAGTCTGTCTGACTCATTGATCCTTTATCTGACTCAGGTTTGTGCAAGTTAAAATCTATGGCCCCGACCATGACTCTGAAATATAAGTAGCCTTCACCAAGTGCGGCTATGCCGTGTTCCAACTGCGACATGTCCAGCAGAGCTGAACCCAACGAACCGGGTCCTTCCCCCCCCTGTTAAAAATAAACAAATCGCCTACTGCCAAAGGCTGTAACCATTAGCATAATCCAAGGTATGCAGACTGACTTTTAAATAAGGACTGTGTTTTAAAACAGGTGCAGTATACTTTTAATCCCTCCTTGTTTGCAACTGCACTGTGCATATGGCCAATACCAAAAGAGTGTCCCTTTGCTCTGTCAACTTGGTTCCCTTGACTTCCCTTTCTGCCTTGCATCCGGACAGACAAATGGGCTCCTGAGGCTGCATTAAGATGCACACAATAGAAGAAAAACAAATACAGGCAATCTGTTTTGGTCTCTGATAAGCATACAAGGTTATTGTTATGATTACTCAAACTGGATTATGTTTCTTCTTCACACCAGTGTAGCAACACACCAACACCAAAGCAGCTCCTTGAGATCTTTTGAGCACAGTGCTATTTTTGCAGCAAAAGAGAAGGTCATGTCCTGAGTGTTGTTTCTCTCGCTCTCTCTGTATTGTTTTTCCTTATATTTATGACCTGAAGAGGACTTTACATTCTTCATTGTCATACACATTTACATACACATTTTACATTGTGGATTTTCGAATAAGATTTTGATTAAGAAGGGGATTTGTTTGCCATAGTTATATCATTGCAGTGTGAAGAGCGCCTTCAAATTAATTAATTTAAACACTTATCAGGTGAGAACATAACATTTACGGAAACCCCATGATCTCAGCATCACTAGCAATCCCTGCTAGCGGCCCATTGAGGCCAAGGTTTTAAACTACTTTTGCGGTTTCCAAAAGGTGAAGGTAGTTGGCAACGGGAGATTGTGATTTAATTCTAAAAGTAAACCTGACCACACCCAGCTCCATTGAGTCATTGGATTTCATTTTCAATATATGTATCCATAGACCACCGAAAAATGACTGCAGCCAATCACAGCAAGAGTTCTTCAATTGTATATGACATGTGGACACGGAGATGTATGAGCTGGCAGCTAGAAGCTATCAATACTAACAGCACTAACAATGGCAAAAGTCCTGAAAGAGCTAACAGTTTTAACCTGGGGGGGGGGGAACCGGAGGTAGAACATTACGCCTTGGTGGCAACGCGTTCCCGCCACCGTGGATCGGAGGACGCCTTTTTCAGCAGTAACCGTTGTATTGCGCTGTATGAGTGCTGCAAGCGTGCTGCTTTAGGGCTGTGCAGAGCAGGGGCAAACAGCTTCCATGTATATAAATTGCTCTGTTTATACCCCCCTTGGAAGTGGGGCAAAACATTTACTAAATAACAAAATAGTTATGCTAGAATGCATGTTTATGATAAAATTTTCACAATACAATACAGGCCATTTTGGTAGAGGCATTACATATATGACAATACCATAGAAATAGCTCTACAGTTGCTCACTGAGGTTGCAATGGAACAACCAATGGTATTAATGTAAGTTATTTGGTGTCATTTAAAGGGTACTGATATTGATACTGGCATCATAAATCTACACGATACTCGGCCTTACAGTCTAGTCAGTGTTATTTATATTGCCCAAAATTACAAATCATGAATTGCCTCAAATAGCTTTACAACCTGTATAGCATACAACATCTTCTATTCTTAGACCCTTGATTGGGATAACAAACATTTTAGTGCTAACCACTGTCCATCAGCATGGTGTAAACCAGTTTTGTAATTGCGTTGAGAACCAAAGCCACAACCTAGCTGTGGATCAATAGATGAGTGTGGTGTGTGTGTCTGTGTTCTGCCTCCCGCAAACCTGAGGTAATCCTGAACCCGCCTCCACCTACTTCTGCCAGATTTATTCATTTAGCTTCCTGATGATTTAGCTTCCTCTATGTTGTTTTCTCTCATCCTCATAAGCATTATCTTAACATGCTTTTATACTGTTGATACCAGTCACATTTTCTCCCTGGGCAGGGCATTACACTCTAATGTGCTCATTTTCCCTGGCAAAAATGACTTCACTATCACTTTTGGTAGACCCCGAGCCCGCAGAGAAGTTATTTGGCGGCTATTGTCGGAGGGAATTAGCAGAGTGAAAAGGCCTCTTTTTATGTAAGGGGGAAAAAAGGACTCTCAATGCCTGACGGACGCCAGCTGAATGGATGCTATTTACAGCAGAGCGAGTTGCTGTGCTAATGATGAGTGCAATGAAACAACAGAGGTACTGTTGAAAATGAGGAAACAGCTTACTGCCAGCTGCAATATTACAGCTGTTAGTCAATACTAACAGTGCAGTGTAAGCCTCTTTGTGTGCGCGTGTCAGAATCAGTTCTCTCTCACCAATTGACGTATGAATGACGCAACAATTTGTAAGTCATTTTGCGAGCAACAAAAACGCATTCCTTGCTTTTAGCGTGTCATTTGTGCAGCGTGTAGTCTGTACTGACAGAAATGGAAATGATTAATGTGAATACAATGCGCTCTGAACAAGTGACGTAGTGTAACATGTAAGAGACTGCTCATGGGGGGCGGGGCGTGACGTGGATCAGTCAAACAAACACAGGACTTGCGACCAGGTGACCGTAGTTCCAGTCCGGTGTCCTAAAGTGGTTTATTTCAAGTTGCGTTCGTGTTTGTGACGTGTTTTCCTGTTCCTGTTTACATACTCATTTTAAGCCCTACCATGACGTCGTTCCTAAACCTAACTAAGTTGTTTTGATGACTAAACCGAAGAGTGGCTGTCACCTTAGTTTTGCAGCCTGAACATAACTGTTTCACTGTAACAACGTGTTGTTAAATGACACACGAAAAAATGACACGCAAAAAAGCCTTTAATGCAGAATAATGACACATGGAAATGTTGTATACACGTTTGTTTATAGGCCTGCTTGACACGTAGATCTTCAGATTGAAGACATTTTCCAGTGCTGAAAGAATTAGTCTGTAATTCAGCAAAACCATTTGGGTTGAGTAACTTTAATAAGTGTTTTCAACTTCATGATGGTTGAGGGTTAAAATGGGAGTATTCAAATCAGATGAGAGGTAGTATGGTGAGACAAATGCGTGTGTTTTTTAATCAGATCAACTACAAGACACATCAAAGACCATCAATAAGAGCAACCATTTTACTTTGAGCCACATTGTTGCTCACCTCTGTACGATCCATTATCCACGACTTTGCATGAATTGTGAATATTCTGGTAATTGTTGCAGCTTTTCTGTACGTCTCTCTCTCCCCGGGCCTAAACAACGAAATCCCATGGTGACGGACGCAAGTCGCCCCTCTCAACTACCCACAGATCCCCCCGTGGTGAGAGAAAGACAAAGATAAACACGGTAATGCAACATGTGGGCAACTAAAAGCCTTGCGCCAAAAAAAAAACAGCAGCCATTAAAACCACAGAAGGCCTCTATCCTTTTAGAGCTAGTCTTTTGATGACTTTGATGTGTCGGTGGCTCCCACACCACTAATGTCGACTGTAATTCAACAGCAAATAATGCCGAACCTTCACCTTGCTAATGGCAAGACAGGATGTTGTGGCTGGGCTGTCAGAAGCTGATTCCTACATCCAGACCCCCCACTACCGCCACCACCACCACACACACACACACACACACACACCACGTCCTGTACTACCACCACCACGCAAACACCTCTGTAGTTAACCAAAACAGAAGCTGGGAGAAGGGCAGTAGCAGGGGTGTCAGCATGTACTAGTAGTGATATAAAGCCACCAGCTGATTGTGAACAAAGTTATCTCTGCATCTGCATCTAAGGAATCTACAGATTCCACTCATTTCATTCGTCGAGATTGGTGCTGAGTTACCAAAGCGATGTTACGGCGGTAAAAGCAGGAGATGCACTTGATAACAGTAGATGCCAATGCGGCAGCAGAGTGCTTGAAACCTGATGACAGTATATAACTATAGACCCCCGTTGACCACAATGTGGGTTGCAATAGAAGAGTAGCCCCGTCCATATTTCTGCTCATTGACTCCATGGAAAGTGAAGCAACTGCAGAAGTGGCCTCACAGTACCTTCGTCTACATTTATATAAGATAATTTGGCAACCATAGTAACACACATGTGTGTCCCCTTTATGACTTCAGATATTTGTTTTATAATGGAGCCTGTGTCCTACTCTTTGTATTATAGCAACACCCCATTAAACAGTGAGTAGAACGAGTGAGACATTGCAACCAGTAACCAAACTGCATACTCCCTTTGATTAACCCCAACCCTTGGAACAAAAAACAAAGACACTCTTATTTTAACCCTAAAAAGTTAACCACCATACCTCCAGGCTATTTCAGAAAGATACATCTAGTTCAAATGTGACGAGTAAGGAGGGGAAGACTCTAATAACGTTAAAGTCCCTCCAACAGACAAAAAGTTTTAGATTTATTGCACCAAAATGCCCCAAAAGCTGTTTTGAAATGAGTGTTTTCCACGTCTCTGATGTTAAGATGAAATTTTCTTTATTAAAAGTAAAAAATGAGCCACAGCATCAGCCCAGGATCCCAAGCTGTACATTACAGCTGTGTAATTTAATGATAAAGTCCACATGGCGCCTCCACCGCCAACACTCCCCCTGCTTGACAGCCAGAACAAATGCAGCTATGGCCAGCATCTCTTCTAATGCATCTGGTTCCCGAGTATTGTGACCCTAAGTGATGGAGAGCACCGTGAGACTGGCTGACACTAACAATGTTAACAGCGAAAAGAATGCAGTCTGTACTGCTCTAACTCTCACTGCCGCTCTTACTTCACAGGGTAAGAAAACACAACCATCAGGGTTTTCCTCTCGCAGTCGAGTGAGACCCAGCGCCGAGGGGTTTTAAGTTGTTTACAGGCTGCCGCTTACCCAATAACTGAGTTCTCCTTCTCCCTGCTCCTTTACCAGCACTGGCTTTATTGCACACCAGCCGCATGTTTAGTGACCCTGTTGCACTCAGTCGTCTTCCTACTTACTTTACACTTCTTCTCCATTAAAGCACATGGGAATTTCTCCACAAGTCACTGTTAGCGCTTTAAGTGGCTTCCAACATTTCTTCCAGAGGTGCAAAGTGTCCCAAAACATCTTATTCAAGCTGCAAGCGCTCTTAGTTTGCTGAAATTGCACTTGAGTGGAAGTGAAATTGCTGGTGTAAAATGCTCTGAGGAGGAAAAAGTAATTCATCACCTCCAAAGCAAATTTGCAAGGAAGTTGTGTTTTGAATTCTGTTTGTCTCTTATGAATTTTAAACACTTGGAGTTCTCTGCCATGTATCAAATCATGACATTACAGTTGTAATTTGGGGGAAAATCTATAATTTAGGATCCCAACATTTATCTCCTGATCACCATATGGCAGGATTATGTCAGAGTGGCTGTGATCTTGAATTTCACACTTTTTATTTGATGACACATAAAATGTCACTCAAAATGACCCCAATATATTTATGTTAAAATAATCCATACCATATTTTCTATAGACAATACTTGCTTCCAACATGTGAAGATTCCAAAATAACCCAGCTTGGAGAAAACTACCTTTTAGTCTTTTGTTTATTATCTGAAGCTGAATGCCTGGCCACCTTTAAACCCTCAGCCGAGACTTTGTACAGTAAGGTGAGCTTCTTCAATCACCCCTCGTAGGGCATTAAAAGATCTGAGATGTACGTACATGAGGCCCAACATCAACTTACTTTGGAAGAACCTATACAGTAGACCAACATTCCTTTTGAACCAGGTAGCCAATTAAGAACTATCAGAATTGAAGTATTTGAATGATAAGGACTTTTGTTATAATTATTACTTCTTTAGTTCTTCGTAACTTCTCTCTGGAAAGGTAAAAGGCAAGACTTCTAATAGGCTCTTTCACAACGTTGACACCCACGAATGTCACTTTGAGTCAATGTTGAGTTGATATGTAAAGCCTCTAAACGCAGCACTTGTCAGGGTTTCACTAGTTGGGATTATACAGGGGCCGAGGACAGATACTGAAGGGGCCAAGGAAAAACTTACCCAAACGAAATACCGGAAAATTGGAAGAAACCTTGTAAAGGATAAAATATAGATAACCCTTGCAGGGCTAAGAGGCACTAAATGGGACACAAAGCAGCAAATCAATAATACAGTTAGATGGTGTGTAGCAGGTCAAAAAACTGAATGAAGCAGGGAAACATGAAAGCAAAAGGGGTAGAAAAATACTTTCTGATGAGGACAAAGCATTTCACAAGGTAACTTCTAGGTTTAGAGTGTGTTGGATCTCTAATGCTGTGGCCTTATTTCAATTTATCAAATGATTACAAGCAAGATCTGAGTTATCATGGTTATTGGGATAAAATAATAATGATACTAAATTTAACTAGTTTTCTCCCTCACATTTACTCATGAATATGTCTTTGACATGGTTAAATTAACATTTTCGTAACCTAAATCAAGTAGTATATTTTGGAATAACAGCTCATAAAATCTCGTAGTTTTTCTCCTTAAAACTTAAGAGCTGACATATTTCTGACATTATTGTACGATTAAAATTGATAGACAGGATTTATAGATAAGGCTGTACTGCACTGCATTATACTATACTATACTATAATGTACTATACTCTGCTGCGCTATTACTTTGACATACCTTACTTTACTCTACTACACCTCACTTCTTCTCATGTATCATCAATTCCTCTGTGCTGGAGGTATTCTTTCAGGCTTCATATTGTTTGGTGTGATTACTGGCACTGTGTAGATATGGAGTTCCTGTGCTCACATGGAGTTCTTTAACTCACCGGCTTTAACGGGAATGATTGCTGTGGTCTTGCTCCATTCATTCAGACCAGAAACACAGATTCATAAGCCTCATCAGTAAACAAGGGCCGGTGACTCAGCGGGAAGAAAAACACATTCAGCCTGTCACATTTGAAAGTCAATAAGCTCCAGTGTTCTTTGATACATTGCACCAGCTAGTCACCAATAGAGAAATATAATGTACATTCAGACAGTCTTTCTTTTTCTTTTCATCTTTATTTGTCTTTTTAATTCTTTTACTGCTAAGTTTTTAATGAGATGCTGACACTGATGATCCCAAACATCTGCTGGACCCTCACAGTTCATAATAGGATAAAAACCAATTAGACGGCACCACCCCAGAGCTGGAGTTGTGGCTCTCAAGCATGTGTGAAATTCATCAGCTCATGCCTCATCTGCCAGCCGACTTCCCAATGGATCATTTCTACCCGCCTTTGTCTGCACATTGGTGTGTACAGCCCTTTGTATTATCAAGGTTGACTTAAAAAATTGAATTGTTGGTAGATTAAAAATATACCGCACAGCAACAGAGTTTGAATACGGATCCAGATCACCTGAAGGCATTCATTAGCATTTTGAAATTTGCTTCAGGCAGACTTCTAAGGGACTACATGGACCTCTCTGCCTGTTATTTGAATTACTTAATACATTTTTCTTAAAGTGCGTGAAATAAATGATTTTCTCAAATTGTGAAGAGATTTGTGAAGTAACAACTTCTGCCCTCAGGGAAGACTACTTTTCAACGATAAACAAGCTCTGTAACCTTAGGGGAGACATCCTGCTCTACAAAGAGCAAGGTAACTTTTATTATCTCTTTAATATGACTTCGGGATGGTATTGCATTTTCAATTCAAAGATGTCACAGTGAAAACCCCCTTTACTGGGAACATCTACAGGAACAATTACTGGTGTACATTCAGTTATGCAATAACAAAAACAATGTGACATTTGACGGTTAACCAAGCTGCAACCTATGGTGCAGAGAAATGAAGTCAACGCGGAAGAGCCAAAAACTGCAGTTCTGCAAAATGGCCTCTTGAGGCTGGCTCCAAAAGCGAGTCAAGCCACATAGACCTCCAGGTTAAAATGTCCAACATCACAGCAGAAATAAACATGTTTGCAGCCCAATACAAAAAAACTGTTTTGCTTTGGCTACACAGATGATACTTGTTGGTAAGATCAAGTCATTGTTGGTTGCTGGTCTCTTCATGGGTTTTGTTGGAACACCACCAGCCGTAATACTTAATAGTTTATTTTTTTCCAATAGAACAAAAGCGCTACTAACTTTCTATCGAATTTTGTCCAGCTAGTAATTGCGATTTGAATGTTGTAGCTTCTATGTACAATGCCAAATTACCTCTTTCACAGCCATTGGCAGTTGGCCTGCCTGTTATTGACGGTAGTTTGAATGAATTCTTAATTATTTTTTGTAAAGCAATAACACCTGCAGTTTTGTCATTTACAGCTTGTTCTGTTTTATGCAACCTACCAGCACCATCACATAACAAAATGTGTCATTGCACAGTGCTTGTAACTGCTAAAAACAGCATCTCTTCTGTCTCCCGGACATCAATCTCCTTCCAATTCTCTGTCCATACACTTTCGCCACCTTCTTATAACGCAGTATTTCATTAAAGTGTAGACTAGCCTTCATTCTTATCAACAGCCAGAAACATATTTTTTCAGCACATTTCAATAACCCTAAAACCTTGTTCAGTCCATTCCCAGGCAATCAGAGCAGCATGGGTGGTCTTTCACAAAGCAGCACTGCCAGCGGCTTCATATCAGTGCAGCACCACCACTTCAACAAGGAAAATGTCACTTTTGATATCTCCCCCTGGTCATTGTCAGGGTGGGGATTCTAACCTGGATAATGAAGTAAAAAAGGAAAGGCTGTGGGAGGAAAAATGCTCTCTGGTCAAAGTTTGTGTACTCAACAGCCCTGCCTGATGCTATTCATTTATTTTCATGCCTCAGCCCAGGCGACAGCCGTGGCCGGAGGCATTATGTTTACGGCTTGTCCATACGGTCCATTTTACTGAATGTAATATCTCAGGGATGCCTGAAGGGAATGTTTTCAAATTTGGTACAAGCATCCACCTGAACTCAAGGATGAACTGGTTAGATTTTGGAGGTCAAAGGTCAAGGTTGCTGTGACCTCACGTCCGCTCTATTCTTGTGAATGCAATATCACAGGAACGCGGTGAGCGAATGTCTTCAAATTTGCCAAAATGTTGACTTGCCTTTAAGGTTGAACTGATTTCAATTTGGTGGTCAAAAGGTCGCTGTGACCTCACGAAACATGTTTTCGTCCATAAGTCAAGAATGAATATTCCAATTGTAGCAATTTCACGCAAATGTCTAATAGGATAAAATGTTGAAGGGATGGCATTTTGGACAGACGTGGATGTAATCTACTTGACCGGACACTACTACTACAACCGCAAGGTGGTGATTCTATTTTCTTTCCATTTGTTTTGTCCGTGTATTATTTCCCCCCTCCTGTTTTTTTGTGCACTGCCATTTATTGTGTCATCATATTTGAGTTTTTACATTAAATTTTGCTTTTTTTGTTGCCAGTATCCTCTGCTTGCATCTCCTTGGAGATATTAAGAATGCACAGACACGTTTGTTTGCTAAGACAGCTCGCTGCATAACAATGACAGCATAAGTACAACACCAGCATGTGTTACTCATTAGACATTTAATCACTTCTAACAACCATGTGCTCGCAAGCATTGTCAGTATTTCATGTCATGGTGTGCAGCCCGTAAGTAGACATAAAAGCGAGGAGCTCCCAACAAATCTTTGATCAGCTCAGTCGGTGTGAGACCTGATGATGCGTTGCAGTGTCATCATTATGTTTGCAGTATTTAATGCACTGCCATTACCAATCCATCAAAAGGTCTGCAGCCAGCCTTTAACTCACACACACACACACACACACATTGAGCTGTTGGTGATATATCAAACAACGATACCATCGCTTCACAGTGACTTTACTTTATCTTCATGGCTTTTATACTCATATGTTTCCCCCCCCTGTGTTTGTCATGTATTTGTCCTCTCATCCAGATGCTCCCACCACTACCCCTATACCCACCACAGCCACAACCACTTCCACCACCATCACCACCACCATCTCCTTCCCTGAAGCCAATCAAGGTACAGTATCACCCTCCCACGATCTGTTTTTCTTTGTGTGTGTGTATGTGTGTGTGTGTGCTCCGTTATTCCCCGCACAGCCTTGAATCACTCCATATATCTCCATCCTCATGCCGCAGTGGCAGTCCTATTCATGTGTTCCTTTAACGATGGGTTAAGGTCACCCAGTTTCTGTCATCATTCACCATTTTTGAAAGCTTTTACAGTTGTTTCCGAATTCTATCTGTAATTTAACAGGTAAGAAGTAATGGCTGAGGCGGCAAAATTAACTTCTATGTGGATCTTGTTATTTTGTCACATATCAATCCCAAGGTCAAGAATTAACTTTCATGCTTGAGAATAGCTCAACAGCTTTTTTGCTTTTCCTTTTTCTTTTTAACGAGATAAATATTAATACGATTCTCATGTTCACGTTTGAGCTTTTGGCAAACAGTTGAATGAATGCTAAGCTAAGCTAGCCACGTCCTGACTCCAGCTTCATCATTAAAGGTTTATCTAAACCATATTCAGAGCATTAGAGAATTGTTACCACATTTGTTCTTCAACAGTTCTTCAAAGATTACAGTATGTCCTTAAAGGTTCTCTTTCCAGCTGATGACACCTTCATTGCCGGAATGTAGTGCCCGCCCTTCTGTTAGCCCTCATGTTTCCCCCTTTCTCTCCATAGCGTTTCGCCTAGCTTTACTTGCGTTTTTTCCGTGCTGTGACTGCCATTTGTGTAGCTTCCTCTTGAATGCATGCTTACAATCTGGCAGCTGCTACGTTTTTTTTGAAGTTGATGCCCAGAAACGTCCCAAAATGAAGAAAAAAAAGAGAAAATACAGGCAGAGGGCATGGTCGACGCCACACCCTTCTAGTGGGCAATAAATGATGATTGAGAGGGATTCATTTTGTATGAGTCTACACATCGTTTCTCAAGGAAAATTCCAACCATTCACCATCGTAAGGATGCCAACGTTGCCATTGGCAATGCTCATTATGATTCTCTATAAATGGACGACAGTTCTATAAAATGTTGGTTAACATGGAAACATGACGGATAAAAATAGACTTTGATGGACCAACCTCATCTGTTGCAGTCACAAATTATGAGTAATTACAGTGCTCCACTTCATAAAGTGATGTGCCCCCCTACATGTTTTATTTTTCTTCTTTTCAAATAAGTGTGTGGGTGTGTATGGGTGTTTTTGATTGAGAGGACAAATAATAGGCCAAGGCCCAGCTTGCGTTGCTTTGTTGTCAGTGTGCAACCCTCTCAGAGTAACGTGGTGGCTTTGTTCCCCAAATCCTTTCACGACAGGGTTTCATAACAGGTTTCTATTTTTCCCCCACGAAACTGCAAACCTCTCCATCACACCAGAAATGCATCCATTACGGTTGTAAATAGCAGTATGATATCCCCTGACATGGCATGATGGGAAAAGCTAAATCAAACAAATAGAAGGCTGTAAACTATGAAGCATGGATACTGGATTGGCTGTGGTAATTGTATGAGTTTGATAATTGTTCTATAACAATTAGTCACTGCAAACACAAGAATTGCCTTTTTTTTATGAAACACATCGCTCATTCATAAAGCAAATTATAGATCATACTCTAGGTGGGTTGTTGAAGGAGGGTAGCAGTGGGGATGAACAATAACCAAACATGAGCACTTGAAAATTAGGCCCTTTTGAAATTGGCAAATTTTATCTTGCTCTTTCAGAAACAGAGCTCGGGGCTATTGTGAGTGTAAATCTCCAAAGGGCGTAGATAGAAAACATCACTTTATGCCTCAAGTCAGAAATCAGCCTGAGCCCCAAATGCAATCAAAGCCTCTCTGACAGACCGCTCAATTGGAACAAATCTCACGAGGCTGGCAGAAATCACAGGCATTGTGCTTGATTATGCCATCTGATTGGATTAAAGAGAATACCTATCTATGCAGGCTGATTGATAGCTCCTTTGCCTCGGATCAAGAAGTCGGGAGTCTGCCCAGGCCTGTTCTGATTATCTCCATTCTGAATGATTAACACTTGGATCTCTGCTGATCATTGCTAATGTGCCTGCTGAGGATAAAATTGTTACTGAATGGGTAAATAATAATACCAATATTTCCTTAAGGTTACTAGCACAAAATGTGTGAATTAGGCAATGAATAAAAGTGAGATGATTTTTTTCTTTAAAAAAATAACAGTCACAAATAAAATACTATATATATAATATATATTATAATATATACAGTATATAATGAATTGATAAGCAATAAAATGCGCTTTTGCTCAATTCAACTCTTAGTGGTTTTGCTGCTACAACTTTTGGTCTGGTATGACCAGTAGTTTATAATGTCATCTAATTTAAAGGAGCTGTATTTAACGTCCTGACCATTAATATAGCAGCGTACAACTATTTGCTATGTAAAGATATGGTGAAGTAATGTCTTCCTGAGCAGAGAATGAGGTCACTCTCCCTCTATTGTGTGTTGTTATCCAAGCTTCTCCTTGCTTTGTTGAGATAACCGGGCCGGATGCACTTGATTTGAGTGCATGTGAGCGTGCCGCACTGGCGAGGTTATGGCCGCAAGTCTGCTCTGCTCTCATACAGCGTTTACAGCTTATGAAACCGTCCAAACTGACAGCGTCGTTGCGGAAGCATAGCACCCACCCTCCGGTTCCCCCTCACGTAAACATATTTTTGAATGCTATGGGAATTATGGAGTATTATAATACTTCACCTTGTAAGTCATTAAAAAAAGGCTTTATATTGTATTTGTTGTGCTTTTATCTATAATTATACATTGCTATGAGCAGATTATAAAGCATTCGAACTATTCTTACAAAGCACTACATATGGGGGATGTAGGGTTACCAATATCAATTCATAGCATTTTTGTGCAAAAGTGCATGCAAATCAAATATTGCTAGCTCTGAATCTTCTTTCTACTCTACCAACCTTCGTACTTAATGACAGAGTAAGATAAGACGGAAAATACTGAAAATCACTGTTTACAGTATGTTGGCGAGTTATTTCAGTCCCCAGTGAACAGGGCTTGCGTTGAGATGTGTGGACTCCACCTGATAAAGCAAACCTCACGTCTTCAGGGCCAATATTTTCAGGTTAAAACAACCCACTTACAGTTTTCTTCCAGATGTCCTCTCTTTGCTTTCAACTATCAGAGGAATTCCATTATAACTGTGTATATAGATTGAAGGCAGACTCATATGGCCATAATTCGCTCTGCCAGTTGATTTCATTTACCCACAGCGTGCCGTCCACCGCCAAATGAATCTATCAGAGTGGGATTGAGATTTTTTTTCTTTTTATCAGTTACCCATTAGAGGGAAAGAACAGAGCACTTCAAAAAATCTATTAAAGCCCCAACACGTGGCTCTTAAGTGCTTGGCAGGGTTCTGCAAGTGACATGGGGAAATGACAATTGCTATTTTCATAACAAAATACATTTTTTAATTGAGATATCCTGCAGACCATCTCCTGCAATTAGGACATATTATTAATAGCAATTTATAGTTTCCCTTTATATTTTATAACATCTTTCAGGGACTGAATGTTGTGTTTCTCCTTTCTTACTCAGTCTCTTTTCTTGCATCCTTTGCTGCATCATTTTTTCCTGCCATTTCTGTGTCAGTGTGGAGGAAAGACTTTCGTTGAAAAGCAACATTTTGTGCTGCACGCTCTCTTCAGGGGCAGCAGTCTATTGCTTTAGTGGTAGTCGGGGCCAAAAGGAGGTCTTTTGTGAAACACAAGCCCAAAAGTACAAATGCACTGCTGTCTTTTGTCGGGATTCAACATTCATCCTCCCATGTATTCTAGCTATCTCATTACCTCAGCTCTCTCTCCCTCATCATCACAACATGACTAATCGTTCCCTAATTCAACACGTCGCCGAATGAACAATGCCACTCTAACCCTGAATGAAGAAGAAAGATAATAGATGTGTACCTTGTGCAAATAAAACAATCATCGCCAGGCTAGCATTACGTTTTATTGATGAAAGACCATAAGCGGTGCTGACAACTAATTAATTTAACCCACAGAACAACAAAACAGGCAGGGAAGGGGAAATAAACACATATCTATTCATTTTGTCTGGGTCTTTAATCACATAAACATCATCTGGTGAAGTGACTTAAGAATTTTATGGATTTAGATGTGTCTCCACCTCACATTCTCCGGACTGACACATGCACACAATGTGCCAGATAGTGTGTGATATTGTTCCCACTTTGCTCAGTTTGATTCCTTGTCTTGTTTTAAAATTGGAGCAGCCAGCTTTAACTAATTTGATTAAGGTCAGTAGCAACATAATAAGTGCCGTCATGTGACATGCAACCCTGAAAGAACATCAATGATATTACAGCTTTCAGCATCATGGAAAAAACTAGTTTTGAGACCCACAGGTCTTCTTAATGTGGAGGCATATTGTCATTTAGAGGTATAACTGCGCTCCACAATGACCAAAATGAGATGAAAAAATGGCCAGGGGGTAATCAGCTAGCTACACTGAAAAGTAGCACCAGTGAAAACTATTTCTGTCTTTATTTTCACATATACTCATAATTTGGGTACCTTACGGCTCCTAGATTGCATGGAGTTTGTTTAAATGTGTTAAAATAACAGCTAAATTGTACATACAGTATATATCAAGCGGCGACCTCCTTTGCTGAAAAATAAAGCCAACAATGAAGTGCCAGAAAATGCAGTTCCTCAGATGGTCACTGGCGGCTGGCTCCTGATCTACCCCCATGTTAAAATACCCTTCTTTGAACATGTTTACAGCCTGGTACAAAAAAACAGCGATAGCCAATATCCTGGTTCATTACTGCACAGGGGATGAATTTTTATACAACTCACCTATTAGAATGAAATATCTAGTTAGCTATCTCCTCTGCTGCGTCACCCGGGTCGTCTCAGCTCCACAAACGAGCCACCTCTTTGCCGATTTTTGGATGAGCAGGGAGTTAGGTTGTAACTGCCAAGATGGTGACGGCCGGAGCCACCCATTTTGAGCTTCACCACAGCACTTTAGAAATTCAGAGTTTCTCCCTGTTTTTTTTTTTTTAGCAACATTCAACAGTTGTTACAGGGAGAAATCTATTGTTGAAGAAAAGAGATAGGCTGCCCGCTTCTCTATCAACAGAGCTCTGTGGGAGACGGCAACATTCTGGGATATGGAGGAAACCACAAACAAAAGCCAAAGTAGGGAAGGCAGGTTAGAGAAAGTGGATCCAACAAAAAAGTAATCTAGCTGCCAGCGGGGACACCCGGCAGCCTGTTGGCATTTTCAGCACCACAGGGTTCCACCTAATCCATTTCTGCCAATACAATTATGATCGGCATGCAGTTATCTCTGCATGTTGAGCTGGATGTCGTGTCACAGTGAGTCACCAAAGGGCTCATGGGAAGTGTGGCAACTAGTAATGGAGCTGATGTGCCCCCATCATATCTGTGAATGTCAGCGAGAACACTGCCGATGTCTCAGTTGACCTGTGAAGCTGGAGATGGTGGATGAGGAGGAAACTGCCCAAAAGTGGACAGGCAATCACTCAGCAGCAGACATACTGAATGGTCCCACATGGCTGCCACCCACAGTGTAATGAGGGTTACCAGGCCATGCTGCCTTTCTGTTGACTGAGGCTTGCAGGGACAGAGGATTCATTTTACATTTTGAAGCCTATGAACACGAGTGCAGCCAGAACATGGCTTCACTCATTTCCCCGTTTTAATTTAATATATGGCCTTTCTTAATCAGCATGTCTATAGTTGTGTTCACATGGACCCGAGCACTTACCTCCAGTCTTTATTTAGCCATGTACACTGTTTTATTTTTCATCCATTTTTCTGAGAACGCTTTGGGATTAACCCTTTAGATTTAGAGGCACAGTGTGTAGGATTTGGTGCCATCTAGCTGTGTGGTTGTCTAACAGATGTGGATAGGGCATGGAAGGAGAGGACTCAAGAGATTGTTTTCCAGCATTTATTTGCTACCGCAGAGGACAATACATAACCCATGAATTGCCCTCTGGTACCTCTTTCTGCATCGTTGCTCCCTCAACAATGCAAAGCAGCACTGTTTGATTCTTTTTCTCCAAATACATGCATTATTTTGACATTACAGTATGCAGTCTGCTCAGTTTAGTGTATTACATTACTGTGTAGTACATTACTAGTCAAGAGCTATTAGAAAACATCTAACCTTAATTATGACAACAAATCTCAAAACCATGAAAAACGATTTACAATAAGAGAAACAGTAACACATGGTGGGCAAAGTAAACAGGTGCGGTGGGTAGGGTGCCTGAAACAGAGGCAACAACATAACATTAAACAAAGACAAACACATGTAAAATGAACAATTCAATCTCCAAAGAAAACAACAAAATAGTGTGGCAGCATTTTTCTTCACAACTTAACCTCATATAAAATATAAACTTTTATATTTATATATGATACACAATGACGATACCTTCAACACAGATGTAAAGAATCTTTAAATATAAAATTGCTCCTTGCTCCTCGGGGCTGCAATGATGTAGAACGAGTTCAAAGCACGCTACAATAAACCAATACATGTCAAGAATACCGTTGTCTGAAAGAATGTCAATGCAATGCAATTAATATGCATCTGTAAATATCACCCATTACAGCTAGCTTCCTGTTTGTTACGTTACATTGATATGCTACAAACATTTCGTACATCTCTTCATTACTGTGAGAAGGTGATCTTGTAGATGGGCTGTTTTACACACTTTTTTTATTGGTTAGCCTTGTCTCAAAGGATACTCAGCTAATCTAATTAATTTAAATAGGAGCTAGCCATGTGGTAATCTAAAGCCGGGGTTAAGGTCAAACTTAACCGGCTAACTTGCTTATCTGGCTTTGAGTTAGAAGCACTTTGAACTTTAAGCATTATTTCCCTTCAGTGTTTTTACTGAGGTGTGATTCAACCAAATATGCTCATAAATTGCCAGTGTAATGACTGGCCTGTGGCATTATTTAGCACTGACATGTCTCAGCTACTGGAGGACCGAGTAGAGAAACGGGTCCTCAGAGGCCTCGGTAATTCTGAAACGGACTCAAAGCAGTCTCACCTTGTTGAAATCGTTCCCTGTACCCTGAGCCTCTGGCGGCAGAGCTGAGGTGTGGCATTGGCCTACTGCTCCCCGAACAATTACACATATGGGAGCACCATTCTCTCTTCCACAAACATCTGTCTGTGTCTTAATAGCTTTCCGGCACTTTCTGATGTCTCCGCTGAGACAGAAGGCTAAGGAAACCTAAGGCACGCTAATGTACATTTAGCCTCTTGAAATGACATTGCGGCTGTTGAAACTCTCCTATTTGAACACAATTTGTTTTGATGTATTTTTCATGCCTATGATTTAACCAAATGTTGCTTTTATCATTTTAAAGTCGATTTCAGCACTTTTGCTGTGGTAGAAATTGGCACTAATGCAGACACACTTTGTTAATCACTCAGAGAGCAATGTTTTTGGACAAGCCCCATTTGTCGGTGTGCAAGCATCTCCATCAGAAGGGTTTTTAAATGGCACTTGTTTCTCCAGCACAGATTTCAGTCTGGGCAAGGTGCGATCCCTGCTTCTGTTTCCCATAAGTAGTCTGTAGTCTCAATGTAAGTATCGCTTCAAGGGATGGGAAGATGCACAGGGGAAACAAACACTGGACTTTCACCCAGGAGACTGATGTTTTCTCCCATTTCAAATCAAGTCAATGTGGACTTAATTTACCATAGTAGCACTTCTGTTGAATGAGTAAACCTACCTTGGAAGCTTATTTTGAAAAGCAACTGTATGTACGTAACGAGCAGAAACTGTATGTTTCCAGTGAACACGGAGGTTTATTTTGAAAGGACACTATGCATGTGAAACTGACATGCCGTCCCTGACTCATCCAAAACTAATGCTTCAGGGGTCCCTAGAGGGTCAGAGTTTGAAGCTTAGGGCCACTGACCATACTGCTGTAATTGACGAGTTGGGAGTTGGGGTGTTGGAATATTTTATCCATACCCAGCCATCGCAAAAGTAAACACTTTTACTTTGTTAAAACTTCACTTGAGTCCTTGCCATACAAAACATTCCCCTTACAAATAGATGGTGAAACGTTTCCAAGTCATACACTGACACATTAGGACAGCTGCACAATGATTTCCTCTTGATAGTTTGTCTTTTCTCCAAAGCAAAGCTGCCTAAAGCACATGATAATAGTCTCTTCCATATCTCCTCAAGCAGCAGCCACCCTCCCCTCTGAGTTGAACGTCCAGTGTGTGCAATGGAAAGTGTATTTGTGTGTGTGTGTAAGCTTATGTTTATCTCTGCACTGCCTTTGGTTCCCTTTGATTTCCCTTAAGCCTTATGTCTTTTGTCATGTTCTGGTCTTCTGAATGCTTGCTTATGGGTGTCATTTGTTTTCTCCCCCTGCCCCGCTCCCTCCCTGCCTCCTCCCCCATTTCTCCTTTATTTGCATGCTGTTCCTCCTGTTCCACACCTCCCTCCTCAACTGCCATGTCCTCTCCCTGTGTGCTCAGACACTGCGCCCAGCACTGAACCTGCAGCTCATGGTTGGTATCTCTACTTTCCTCTTTATGTCTCTTTTTTTGTTTTGTTTTTACTTGTATGCTTTCTCTGCAGCATGCTTACTTTTACTGTTGCACAGTTGACAGTTATGCCGGGCTGCCCAGCCTGGAGATGTCAGCTGTGTGCCTGGTTTCAGTCGTTTATTGATCCTGCTGACCTGTCTTTTAGGCCACAGAGCACCTGTCGAGTAACAGTCACGCTGTTTTTTTTAGTTTTTGTTGCATTAATTGTGCCACAAAGATGTTCATACCACATACTGCCACTGCATAGATACACCTTCTTTTCTTTTAAAAGAAAAAGCTTCTCATTCTCCTCGATGGAACTGTATTTATTTAATGGTTGTACCAACTAACCAATTACAGCGTTTCCCTGAAGGTGTCACAGAGGAATAAAACCCACTCTGAGGCCAGAACTGATTATATCAACGGCATGAAATGATTCTGTGTGGAAGCAAAAATAGACCTCATTTACTCGTTTTCATTAATTTGAATGAAGATGATATGCATCATTTTCTCATTTTGCCTAATTCGCATCCCTTCTTTTCATTATTTTGTGGCAGCAGTTTCATAATTAGTGTGAACAAATTCATGAACGTTTGGTCACAAACTTTCTATTAAGCATGAGCTCAGTTTTGATCCATCAGGACATTTTAAACTGACCTCTCTTTCTATAAATGTCGAATTATAGGGGCCATGCAGCAAAAAATGGAGCTGTGGGCCCCTACTAACCCCCTGTTTGTGGTTATTATTCCATCCAAACATTATGTCATGCTTATCTGGGGCGGGGAAAGCATGTTTAGCAAGGTAGTCAAGATGTCCCTCTCTAGCGATGCCTGGACAATCTTTAAAGAAAAGCGTCCAGGAGGCATCCTAATCAGATGCCCAAACCACCTCAGCTTGCCCCTTTAGATGCAGAGGTAACGTGGCTCTACTCCGAGCTCCCTCTGGATGTCTGAGCTCCTCAACCTATCGCTAAGGCTGAACCCATCACCCTACAAAGGAAGCTCAATTTGCCCGTTTGTATCCGCGATCTCATTCTTTTGGTCAATATCCAAAGCTCACGACCATAGGTGAGGGTCAGAACGTAGATTGACTGGTAAGTCGAGAGCTCTGCCTTCTGGCTCAGATTCCTCTCCACCATAACAGTCCGGTACAACGCCTGCATCACTGCTGATGCCACACCGAACCGCCTGTCCATCTCACTTCAGACTTGGAGGTACCGACTCTGATCCCGACCGCTTCACACTCAGCTGTGAACTGCCCCAATGCGCGCTGAAGGTTACAGTCTGATGAAGCATATCAAACCGAACCACCGGTTGATGAATCAAATCATGTGCAAAGACCAGAGATGCAATTCTGAGGTCTCCAAACACGATAATATCCTCCCCCGGCTGTGCCTTGAGATCCTGTCCATGAAAATCACAAACACAATCGGTGAGAAGGGACAACCCTGAACAACCCTTAGGTTATTCAGTCAAACACAATTATATATTTGGAGACAAAACATACACACTGATAAAATAACGAACCAAGAAGAACATTTGAGGCCCAAACTCCAGAGGGCCTGAAACCCCACGGAAAATACCTATTTTGCCAGGATACTTATTTGTGATTCGCATGATTCCATTGTTTGTTTGTTTTTTGTTTATTTTCAATGGATGGTCAGATTTTATCAAAATGAAAGATAGGGCCAGATGGGGTCAGGGCTTGCTGAAGCATGTGAGGTGTAAACAACAAGTGTCTTACAGGATCAATAGCAGCCACCTTATATTTTTAAATGATAAAATGTGATGATTCACTCTTACAAGGGGATCAGTTTAAATGTAAAAGTGATTTTTGCTCTTCTAATGCAATTTAAATGATTTTTTTTTTTTACAATTTATGGCATGCGTAATAGTGCCTCTTGTCCTGAGGGTTTTACAATGAAATTAGCCTTTTAAGTCTGAGTGCATGAGTGAGGGATCTATTTAATTTTACAGACAATCCAATCTACGGTGATGTTTTTAATACTATGTACCCAATACAATTTCAATGATAATTTCATCCAATAACTATAATGGTGATGAGCCCATAGTTTAGCTTTCCATTGCTCATGCAAGAGATTTCTTGCAGCCTGTGGGTATCTACAGATCAAATGTAGATACTCACAGATCAAATACAGACGCTTGGTCAGTGTCACTAAGCTTCAAACTGTGACACTCTATAAGTAAATCCCTTGCGTCAGTTTTGGTCGTGTCAGAGACGGCGTGTCAATATGTGCTTTATACATGTTTAGTGTCTCTTAAAAATAAAATTCATAGGAAGTTAGGTTTAGGCAACAAAACTACGTAGAGTTAGAAAAAGAGCGTGGTTGATAACTTATTATTATCGTCCCATTATCATGCAATATCAGAGAGTAGATGATTTTATTTAACTTTGAAGCACCTTGTTGCATAAATGCAAAAGCAAATAAAAACACTTTTCTGAAACGATAATGCTTAAAGATAGTAAGTTCATCTTGATATCACACGTTTCAAAAATATTTTCAAATTTATGCATGAATGAATTGAATTAATGATGCAATCAGCATAAATTGGCGTGCTTAATAAATCACACTGATGGTGTTGGGATGTGAGGCAGTTGAAGTGCCTCCTGACACGGTGTTGATTTCCTGTGTCAGACAGACACGCCTGCAGCAGTCGTGGGGCTCTCTCCCTGTAAATGATGTTGGCAGCTTGTATTGGCCAGGCCACAGATGCTTTAGTCTCCTATTTGTGAGATTTGTTGTCAACATTTATGAGTTTTTGAATGGTTTCCCCAGATGTTATACTGTATCTCAGCGGTTTCTAAGTGTTGAGCTAAGCCTTGAAAAAACGTGTTTCCTCTCTGGTGCAGTAGTCAGAGAAAAGGTGTTGTGCAGCAAGGTAGGACTCTCACGCAGAGAACAAAAGAGATTCAGACTAGAGTCTGGATTTTTAAATGTTTTTATTTGATACAGTACAGGGCTTCACAGATCAAATGTGCATAGAGTGCAAGAGTACAAAGGTTTCAGTCCAAGATGAGACATGCATGATGAGTCACACTGGGGTTCTGGTGTGTTTGTAATGACTTGACCTTGCTGCTGGCAATTAGCTCCATGTGTGTTCAATTAAGCCCTAGATGATGCACCTGTAGAGAAACCCACATATAGGGTGACCAATCATGCACAGGAAAGTCTAATATGGGCTGAAAGTTTGCACTTTTGCACATTTTGTCACTGTCCCCTAATGTATCAAATAGTAACATTTAAAGACTCTCGTCTGAACCTCAATTCTCTGCGTGCGAGTTCTCCCCTGATGCACAGCTCAACTCATAATAATTGTCTTTATTTGTAATTATGAACTTCATTGATGCATCATGAATATATGTATAGTAATATAAACTGGAAATTTTACTAGAAATGTTGAACTAATTGCAATAAACAGAGGCTGTCTAGAATCAAGATTGTGCATATTTCAAGGCCAGTGTAAAGTTGCGTGACATATCTTAACATTTTCCACAAGCTTACTTATTTATCTAACTATTTGTTATATCTTAAATACATCTCCAGATCTCTCTGTCTAAAACTACCACCCAAGATCATCAGATGATTACGAATGGTGAATGGCGTCCAATGCCATTGTTCAGTGCCGATGCAGAAAGTAGTGCTCTTTATGTAGCAAGGTTTTTCCTTCTTCTCTGATTGAGCATTCCAGTTCAGAATCCATTGAAACCAAAAGAGTTTTTGATGCTTCTTTTAACTTTTATCTGTATCTTACGATAGCCCTGAGAGGTGAGTGAGAAAAAAACAAGGTGAAAAATGTTTTGACAGAATATTCTTTCTCAGGAAATATCTGCGAAAACCGGTTAGAAATAAAGTTTTGGCAGGTGGAAAGTGTTTGTTGTTGTAATACTCATTTTGGCAAGATTATCCTGGCAAAACCTTTTTTTTTTTTCTGCCTGTTCTTAATTCATAAACACAGGAGAGAAAACACTTTAGTTCAGACTCAGCATCTCTTTAAGTACATTTAAAATAAATCATCAGCTATGTTAGCTGCTGTAATCCATATAATAACAATATATCAAATAACAATGTGAAAACAATTTCATCTGAAATGTGAAAGAGCCCGCTCTTAGTGATGAACCTACAGAGAATGATCAGCATGGTCTGCAGCTCCCCTCGGCGTTGCAGAGCTATAAAATGAGTTTCAGCTCATTGTTGCTCGTTCTAGCTGTCCAACCCAGAACGTTACTCTTCAGGTTCACTGTCACGTTTGATTTTCGGCCGTAGCAGGCAGCTGTTTTCAGTGAAAAAGCTGTTATAAACCCACTGCACACATACCTGCGCAGCATCAAACAGCAAACATAGAGAGACTAGCATGGTGAACATAGTGGAGCATGTAGTAGCTAAAGAGCCAGATATCTCCCTCCGGAGCTGGTAGAGATCAAAAACAGAGCGAGGAGAGAGTAAATATTAGACATACATTAACCAGGTGGCCACAAACACGACTTCAAATGAATTCTAATGCTGTTCTGCGTCTGCTGGATGTGTGAATAAGTAAGTCTCAGCAAACAGGTCCGTCAGATCAACTAAAATGATGATGATAGATGCTGTGTGTTGTTTGGCCAATTGAATCCGTTATTGCAGGTTTAATTTAATTATTAAGTGGAAAAAAAAGAGGTTTTGACGACCTGTCACTTGTTTGACTTTCTTTACAGTAGATGTAAAAGGTGTTAGATGTATCCTGGTTCATTACTGAGTGTTGATTTGTTAAAAAGAAAGGGAAAAAGGTTTTCAGTTACAGTATTTCCCTCATAAAATATTTGTAAAGGGCAAAAGAACATGGGCTTAAACCAGATGAATGGGTTTTCAAGGTGGATTGATGGAGATGGGATTTCATTAATATGCATACACGATTTGGTGAATGAACATTAGTGAAGGGTTCAGGTGTTGTATCGAATATTCAAATATAATTAACTCTCAATTATTCCACAGGGTTTATGTTGATGTGAAATTGGGCTTTCAGTAGAAATATTAGGCAGTTTCTTTTTCAGCTGACTAATCATGTTTCGACCCTTGAAATGCCAAACAGCACAACACACACAACAGAGCCTTGAAACACGTCTAAATTCTCCTTAAATACAAAGCTCACGACGTATCGATCACATTTTATATGTCAAATTATTTTTGCTCATTTTTCATTGAAGGTTAAACCTGCTTTGTTCTGAAAATAGCAGGAGATAAAACCATAAAGCCAGCTGCTCTATAGAGGTTACCAACAATGATCTTCCTGTGAGAATGAGAATAGGATGTTGACAAGACGCCTTTTACTTTGATATATATATTCAAGGTCAGCATTTAGATGTACTTTTCATTCAAATACAGATACAGTGTTAGTACCCTGTTCATTTTAACACCCAAAGCATGCTCTATGTATGCCACTGTTTCAAAACACAAGCTTAAACACTTGACCAAATTATAAATAATTTCAAAAACATAAATTCCCCGTATCGGTTGTACATGTGCTAATACATCGAGGTCAAAGTTGTTTCACTTTAAAAAAAGCTATAATACTGATATTTTCATAATGACAATGTTTAAAATGACAATGTGGCAAAGTGATTTTGGGCCTCATGAAAAGTTATTACATTTCGCCCCAACACACAACACCTAATTGATGTAACCACACCTCCAGAACCCAATTGACCCATTCAACATCTTTTTACAAGGCTACTGTTTCAATATCAAAGAATACATGTATTAATCAGCGCGCACACACACAAGAGCGTATAGCACTCAAAGTGCTTAGTATATTTTGAGTTCAAAATCAGCAGAGGGAGACGTGTGGAAACCGCAATGAATGATAATGCTGTTGTGTGTCTACTCGACGTGTAAAGATACTGTTTTCAAGTATCAACTTAAAAGGTGATGGATGATGTGTCAAAATTCACAGCTTGATTCTGCTGCCTACGAGTAAAATTAAAATATTTATTGCAAGTTTAACAAGTTTAAAACAAATAGTAGGGTCATAAATATCAATCAAGCACAGTCTGTACACACCAACACAGTCCTGAGGAGAGGTCTGATCAGGCAGTCACTCGTGTGGGTGTCCAGACCAAATACAATACAGACGTTTTCTCAGGAAGCAGTGAATCACTTTGTTATGACTTGGATTTCAAACCCTGATTCAATGAATGTTGACTGTGATGAGTCAGTGATGCTCAATGCCAGGATAATAACATCAATAGCATCATGTCCCCAGAGATAGACTGGGCCAGTAGGTAGACTAAGAGGAAGTTATGAAAATGAAGATAAAGAATGGACTCAACAAACTGTGTCTGCCATATCTGTAACAATACTTTACAGCTGTTTATTTGTGCCTTCATAAGGACACATTTCACAAAGTTCTGATACCATGGAAACTCAGCTGCAGCTAATAATAACTAGAGCAAATATGTTTGACTGAAGAAAGGTTAATAAGTTGCAATAACAACAGTCAATTTTGTTTAGATTTCTGTTTTGTTCAAAAAAGCTGAACTTGGCAAAAACTTTTGCTGCAACACAATTCATAATCATCCGGCCATGTCCACTGTTGGCTAATCAAATACCATAGACTGTATATAAACAGTAGACATGCCATCGCCGTTTAGTTTGTGGACTACGGTTTTGAAGCCTTGAATTCTGTATTTTGGCCGTCGCCATCTTGGTTTTTGGAGCAGGAAGTGACATGAGAGAGTGGAGCTGGAGTACATGTAGCCCATTGCTAACCATAACGTTCAAAATAAACATTATCTGTGATTATGTTCCACGAAATGAATTCAAAAAAACTAAGTTCATTTCATTCCTTCAAGTGTCATTTAAAATTACGATGAATAATTTGGGCGTCAACAGGGCAATCTCCAAAAATCCCGGTGTATTTGAAAAATGCTAATGCATGTCTAGGATGCCTGTGCCCAGTGTGTGACACCAAGTCAGAGCCTGTTAGAAAAGCATCGGCGCTGACCGCCTCGCTCCCCATATCATTCGCAAATGTTGTTGCCATGGTGATGCCCCGCTTGTCACGACTAAAAGAGAGAGGAAGCCGAGACACCATTGAGCTCGAAGGCACTTCTCGAGATTATCCATTTCCCTCTAAAATAGGCCAGGTACGGGGAAGTGGCACGGAGGGCAGGCGGGAACAAATTAAACATGCGCCTGAGCGAAGAAGAGGCTCCGAGATGAGCTGCCGGTGGACTGGAGAAGTGGGTGTTGAAACGTTGTGTTCTTATAAATTAAGTTTTTGCTCTGATGCTGAAATGAGAGAGAGAGAGACCCAGAGACCCTGGAAAACTCCGATATAATGACTGCTTTTATTATGCATGTGGATAAACACCATTGCACTTCTGGCTCTCGGAAGCTCTCGTGGTACAAAGTCATTTTCACTTGTGAGACCCACAGAGTTAAAGGCGCTCATTTGAAACCAAAACTACAGGAAGAGTTACAGGGAACAAACAAGTTGATCACAAAGCCTTTCTCACTTACTTACCGAAGCAGTGTTTATCAGAGCAATACGATTACCTCCTTAAACATTGTAACCCACACTTGAGCGCTTGTTATTTAAGAATGTCAGGAGGATCCACAACAAATCATACACACAAATGAAACAAGGTGAGGTTGGTAACTGAGACAAAATTGCTTTCAAAAAGTCCCTCAAACCATTGGGAATTGAGATTTGATTTTATAGAAAATATATTAAAGTAAAACTTTAATATATTATTATAAACTTTTATGAAGTAAAAATTAAATATTAAGAAGAGTTTACTTATTTTAATTCTCAGGACGGTGGGATTATGCATTGAGAGATTTGTTACTACACTGAACATCAGTATTTCTAATATCCTGTCAGTATATTAGCACAAATCCCAATCACTCCATCTAGTTTTGTCCTGTGGCATTGTGGCCATCAACACCACAGTCAATAATCAAGGCTTTGCTTTGTTGGAGGATTGTCTTTTGTGTTCATGGTACCTGCATGAGGTAAATCAACTCCCTGTACCTCGTTTCTAAAAATGCACGTGATCCACGGTTCAGAGCCAGCGTTTTTGGTGTCAAATGTTCGAGCAGCGTTTGCTCGTCTCATCTCACTTCCCTCTCCTCACTCTTAATGAAAGGGCATGCTAGTCGAAGATGTCAGTTGCTTTAGCTGATGGCTAGCTGCACTGACTAATTTCCCATCCGGAGAGGTGAGAGCGTCTGGAAAGGACACACCTGCCAACACTGCTGTCAGCAAGCGTGTGGAAGTAGTCGGATAATTGAGCCGCGCTCAGAGATCTAATAGTGGAGAGGAATACAGCAGTATAATGGCCACTTTGCTCACAGCAGGATTGTGGCAGGTGAAGCACGAGACCTTTCTCTTTAATCCAAGGACTCAGCTGTCACATTTGGATGTCATTAAAGAGACAAGGCATTCATTAAATGACAAGGCCATACTGTGTCAGATTACCATCAGGTATTGATGTGCAACAAATGCAGTGATTGTTTCTTCAGACTCTTGAATACTGCTGCATGGGGCAGCTAACTTGGGGAAGCATTTAGTAAAGGGGAAGTGTATGTCCGTTTTGTGTTTATTTGTGTGTGCTCCATGTGTATCTCAATGCGTGGTTCCTATGCTGAGGATGGAAACGATTGGGGAAGACGTGTTTGAGGATTTGGCCAAATTCCAAATGCTGTCCTTTTGACTTGAAGACTGAGTCCTTGCAGGCCTCAGAGACAGCAGTGCACTGGTGATCTTGGGCTGACTGGCTATCAAAGGGACAGATGGCATTGCCAACATCATTGACCGCCTGACATATTGGTAGGTTAAAGGGATACGATGGCAGTTTATTTTTTTTGTCGTTGACAGCCAGGGCATTAGTATGATGATTGTGTGCACACAAAATGTTTTTTTTCGTTTTGATGTTTTTGACCTTTGTACGCGGTGAACCCGATTTATGGTATTAGCATTAAAATAGCCTCCTCTATTTTTAGACTCATGGAGTACACACAGATCATAATGGTGAAATCAGAGCAGCCGTGTGCGAAGCTTAGCAAACGATCAGTTCAGTGTGACTCTCCCTTCTGCATTCACCAACATGTATAGAAATATAGGTTTAAAGCCAGGATGATTCACACTATTGACTTCCTGTTTACAGTAGCCAAAGCACGATGGGAACAAATGTTAATAAGAAAAAGACAAACAACCGGACTGACAAAAATCCAGGAAAATTAGCTTTATTTCGGTTTTAGAACTTTATATTTTTGACAGTATCACTCTCCTATCCATTTATATTTACTTTAGTTTGTAGTGTGTTGAAAACCTGACCAAAGTGGCATAAAACGTTTTATTTTCACATAGGTGCTCTCAAACATGTGCAGTACCAGTAAACATGACATTTCCGAGTAAACCTATTCTGAAAATATCAATATATGACATCCCATGCTGAGACTATATGCCATAAACCTGTGAATAGGACAGTGAAAACTCAGCAAATATAGATGAGGGCTGAAAGGTTTTTGTTGAGCATCGGCACAGACACTTTATTTCCTGGGTCCACACTGGTCCACCAATATGTGGTATGGCTAAAAGGTGTGTTTCTGAAATGGAAAGAAACAGAATTTTTTGAATTCTCTTAGCAGGGCAGAGATGTCAATGGGGTGGTAACCTACTGCTGTGTCACTGCAGGAATATTGCAAAACCTTCAACTTGTTTTCCATATTTACTGCATCATGATTTTAAGTTAGTGGAAACCTGTCTCACCATCCTTTAGAAACGAAAAGAAGGTTTGCAGCTCATAAACGTGCTGTCATTTAGTTATGAGGTTGCAGAGGGGTTCTTATTTTTGGTAACGCTGTAAAGTAACATTACCCAACACTGATTATGAGGAGTTTATAATTCAATTCCACATCAGTGCCACTGTGGAATCCCTTTCTTTAAGATGCGTGTGCCTGTTTCATATGTGCACACAGAGATAGATGTGTTGGTATTTTGAGACTGGCGTCCGGTGGCTTGAAGCCGCCTTCGGGGCACTCTACAAATGAGGCACATATGCTCCATTAATTAGTTTTAGACTCGCAACTGAGTATGGCAGGTGACAAAGTTAAGTGAACCTCTAAGGTTACGTCTGGCTTTCACATGGTGAAACAGACAGGGGCTTGTGACATGAGATCTTTTTAATTAGTCTGTACAGCAAAGGTTCATTTGTTACAGTCATACTTTTTCATGGTCCAATAGTCAACACGAGTGTTGCGATATACTGGTATTGATGATACTTAAAAAGTACAATATTGATTTGATTTTAGTAATACAATAATAATAATATTGTGTAAATAATCCAGAGCCCCGTAAATCATTTCCGTGTCTTTTGGTTCTTGCTTTTGTCAGTTCATCTGGTTGCCTTTTCACCAACTACACTCGTAACTTGAGTGTAATTAATTTGCCAAGGAAATAAACAAAGCACACAATAAATACATTTTACCTGCATTTCAGGTGACTCAAATCAAAATATAACAATATTGCATCCATGCCAGTGTTTACTGTTTCCAATGTACATGGACTATCATACTTTTTTTGTTAGATGTTCAAAATGACCTAATATTACTCATATCATTAGTAATAGTGTCATGTCATTCTATAAAAAATCTATCTAATTTTCTAATGTCCTTGCTTTTATTGAAACAGTTTGAATCAGACCACACAAACTATCTGTCAATCATCCAGCTCTGCCACCTGCTGAAATGTTAACACCTGCCGTCTTTCACCAACTGCTGCCACATTATCTCCCACATACCCTTTACAACCTTCCTGCTAACAATGTAGCATATTATGCTTTAATCATATACATACATAGAAAAAAAAACATGAAACATCAGTGTTATTGTTAGCATAAAATGACATTATGTTTATGTAATCTGTCCATAATCTTCCCTTGAGGAGATTACCAGTCATGTCTGGGGACCAAAATGTCACTGCAGTCCATCCAAGAGTTAGATATTTTAGTCTGGACTAAAGTGGTGAACATACTGACTGACTGGGCAATTATTGTCTGCACATTGTGTATGCCTCTATTAGCCCACAACGTGTTGTCTTGGATTAATGGCATACGTATATTAAATGGTAAAACATTTCTCCGATACAATGCAGGTTGTATTCATAGTATATCTATTTCTTCCTTAATAATGATGATAATTTGGTTGGCACTCTGTGCTCCAAGCAGGCAGACACAGCAGGTGGTGAGCTTGAGGCTGGCATTATTCCCCACAAGTCTTAGTTGCACAATAGGATCCCAAGGCATGTGACCTGCATGTTCCTTGCTTTTGAATGCTCTTATTATAATTTGCATTGAGGCTCGGTGTTGTCATGACAGCAGCAAGTCTTGCAACTTTCATCTGAGACAGTCGTACTGTTCTTTTTATTTATTTATTTTTTAGCTTAGCTGGGCCATTGCTGGCCCAAAGGACTGCAGGGCAGAGAAAAGAAAACTAAATTATAGAGTTTGTCAGGAAACACCTTCACACATCTTCCAAAACAATGAAAATCACATCTGAGAGGAAATTGAAATTGATTATTAATCGGCATTGCAAGAGTAGCCCCTTCTTCTCTATTTCCATCTCAGCAAATGCTTCCTTCCGAGGCTTCGGTCACTCTCTTGTGCCGTTCTAAAGTTCTGGGTGTTTTGCAGAAAATGCTGGAATAATTGTTTTCCCATGATGCCAAAACCAGGGCTTTGTCATTGCAAGGATATCTGTTAAAAAATATATATTAATAAACAAAACCCTCGACATTTAGTGTCGTGGAGATCATCCATCCTCACCGGCTTCGCTCGCTGTTAGCAGCTCGGATTCAAAGTCTGGCGAGCTGTGTGTGGAAAACAGCAGATTTTCTTTTCTCTTTTCTTTTTTTTTCCTGACACCATCCATGCATGTAAAGTGGCCTGAATTTCCTTTGAGGTGAGGCTTGGATTAGAGGCCGACACCCTGTACTCAGCCCTGTTATAGGATTTTATTATCACTGCAGGTTTTTTTGTCAGCGTCGCTACACCAACGTAGAGATTGTGCCGCAACACAGCTCCTCAAAGACGGACAAAATAGCATGACAAAGCCAGCATACAAGGACTAAGATAACAAAGAAAATATCCCGCTCGGCCTCCATCTTTACATAATGGCTGAAATCCAGTATTTTTTTCTCTTGGCTTAGCGGCCAAAATGTGTGCAACAAAGATCAAACCTCACAGAGTCATTTGATGTACTTTTAAACAACCACACTGAAATGGCGACCATGAAGACCATGTCCACGTGGATTTGGAACAACCGCCTTTAACACACATTGCAGTTGCTCTTATTTGAGTAGATGTCAATTATATTAGCCCTTTTGAGACTTGCTGACATTGTTTCTGTACATCCTTGTTTTCTCTGGTGGCAGCTCATCGTTATGTACAGTATGTGTGAGAGCATGCGGAGGCGTCGTCTACAGTCTAGCACTAACTATGATAAGAGCTGTGCCAAAAAAAGTGTCAGAGTATATGTGCTTGTCCTTGCAGAAGAAGTGGTGTTGGAACCTTAGGCTACGTTCAGATTGCAGGCAAAAGAGGCACGAAGCCAGTCACAAATTCCCTCGCTTCCACTGCACATCGACTTATAAATGAAATCGTAAACATGGAGAGTGCCTCCATGTTTACTTTATGCTCAAGCGGGCTGGGAGTGACACTATTCTTCTTTTTCTAGTAATGCGTGTGGTGTGTGTCTGTGGAGCAGGGCTGCATATATGCAACCGGGCAATAAAATGTCTCTCTCTCTCTAAACAGTAGCCAAGCTGGTCCCACCCAGCATTCATAGCTAAACCTTTGAAAAATAATCAGCAGTAGTTCATAGATATCCCATAATCTTGTTAAATTAAACTTAAAATATGATTTAATAGGGTTTAAAAATGAATCGTTATTGGTGCAACCAAGCCTTAGCTTTGTTTCAATCTTAAAGCAACTCAAGGGGAAAACAACTCGGTTAAGGCCTCAACAAAGTAGACTTGAAGTAGACTCATATGAATCGAATGGGTTGTTTTAAAAGGCAACAACTTATCTTATTTTGTCCTTTAAAGGGCTCTTGCTTAATACTCTCTGTCATGGTGTTCCCTGCGTTGTTGTTTTTGGATTTATTGAGTCAGTGAGGTGAGATATGAAAGGTTTGTGTCGACAGATCATCTCTGTGTACGACCTTCACCAGAGAATGTGCGACAGTCTGTTGACTGCATGTATGTAAATGTAGCCATTGTCTCGGGCTCTTTTTCCAGGATTAGCCCCTCATTTCCTTGGCACAGTTCCTTCACCCAGGGATGTCTCTGCTGAGTACACAGATCTACACAAAGCCCCCAATGTAATTTCACTGATACTATTCTGTCTCACAACACCGGGGTACACACACTCCTCTGTTATTGTTATCACTATACCAAGAGCAGGGGAGGAGGCGCAGGACTTGACTTAGGGAGTCAATTTAATCAATGCCTTCCATTTCTGTCACGCTGACCTTGACGAGATTGTTATCTTCGTATCGCTCAAACACAGTTTAATGTTTTCGTGATGAGTAGCGTCATGGCATTTTCTTTTATAATGAATACGTGACCAATTATCAGTCATTAATTTTGACCTTATCTTTGTTAAAGTCAAAATATTACATTTTCTAACACAATGGAATCCTCAGATGTCTGGTGTCAGGTGAGAAATCATTCAACATGAGCACACACAAACGCAAACCCCAGGCTTCTGGCCACCTTTCACATCCACAGGCATAAATCCTGGGGAGTTTTTCAGCCGATGAAATGACCGGGGCTGGAGGCAGCTCAGTGACAGTGGGATGGGAGGAGAGCGTTGGTGGAGGTGGGTGTTGATAATCACGCTTGAGAGAAGAAAGGGCAGTCTGGTGGATGGAGAAAAACTCCACTAGGCTTCTTTTTTTTTTTCCAAACAGTGCCCCCATTAACAGGACTGATGTGCATCTCTGCAACAAGCTGCGAACTCATTTGGCCTTGGGAGCCATAGAGAGTCCTCAATGTGTTAGGATAAGTCACTCCTGAGACCACTAAAAGCCATTATTAGAAGGTGTTTATTGAGCTAGCCATGGCCCAGATACGGCTTAATATCCTGAGAACAGTTATAGCCCATAATTATATTACATTTTGGATGAATACCGAACGTGATTAGATAAATGATGAATAGCTCCATCAGAAAAAGGAGAAAAAAAACAAGGTGCAAGGTTTCTTAAGAGATAATGCACTATTGGCTTTTGTTCTGCTTGGAGATGGAACATTTGCTGTCCTTCTCGTGACTGCATTGTTTGTACCCAAAATAGAATTCATTACATCCACTAATCTACATATATAACATGAGGAATACCACAAAAGGAGAAGTGTACCTGTAGTAAATTTGGCAATATATATATAGTTTCATTTTCAGCTGTGTTTTTAGCTTTCTATATTTAATGCAGGCCCACAAGTTTGTACCAGAAAGTGAAAATGAATGTTGAATACTGGTGACTTGTTATTTTCAGAAGACGAACAATGCCTCAGTGTAACCGGTAATTATAACTGTCATTTTGCTGCAAAAGAAGAAATAATTATAGAATGAAAAATGATATGAATTCATATTGAAATGAAATGTCACTGTCCTCTTTGCTTTGTCTAATTGAATTACAGCAAAATGATGTTTCAGCCACCCTCCCAATCCGCAGAAGTGTAGAAAAGCTCATTATAAGTGGAAGTCCAACATAATTCTATCTCTAATAACTCAAAATTAAAGTATTTTTAGTTTTCCTCTCAAGTCAACATTGTGTTTCCAACGGTATATCGACTTTTGGCTGTTTGACCAAAATAATTTCTCATATCTGCCTTGAAACCATCTGTGTATGATCACGATTTAAAGAAATTAGATTCTCATTGTTTTTACCCACAACAAATCTTTAATGAAACGGTATAATGGTAAATGGACTCATTCACATCATTTAGTCTTTCATACACTGATGTCAGGGGCTACCATGCAAGGTACCTGCCCATCAGGACTAATCATACCGTTCGACATGGTCTAATGGAGCCGGGATCGAACTGATTGAGAGACGCCCCTGCTTTACCACTGAGCCACGGTCGCCAACACATGATGCAATCTGCGTCTTGTTGCGTCTATCCACATGCTACTTTATCCTCCCTCCCCCACACCACCACTCATTTTACACATAGTCACATGAAATCACCCTAATGATCATGTGTCTTCTTATCTCGGAGTACATATGGAAATGCTGTCGATTGCATTATAGGAAATGTAGGTTCCATCACATTTGGTGCTCGACCGACACTAGGAACCTGTACTATATCTGTACTATACTATATGCCTCTCGAAAGCCCTCCAAATTTATACAAGTGTAGTTCTGAACCGCTGAAGTATTCTTTTAATATCACACGTTATCAGGTTGGGATCCTCAAGCCAAGTGTTTTTTCAGGTTTTACCAGTCACTGCAACATATCAAAAGTAACGAGGCCTTTAAATAACAGACTTCACTATTCAGAATCAGGGATCAGGCTAGCAAAGCCAGAACTGTCTCTTGAATTACCACAAAAGTAAAAACTTTATGACGTTGGTTTTAATCATTTCATTTCAACTTTATTTGACCCTTTAGCTACTCTGTTTTTAATGGCGCTGCTGTCTTTTTAACACGAAACCCTTTTTGACACTTTGAAAAAGACTCAATAAATCTTAGGCCAAGTCGCTCTGTATGTAAGCAGTGTAGTGCACTACCCGAGAGGCAAAAGATTTAACTGACATTTTTAAATAGGTTCAATGAATAGGTTCATTGGGACTTTAATTACATTCACTCTTTAACCGAGAGTGTTGTGGGCAATGGAAGTGGATCTTGACAAGCCAATGTGCTCTTATGACACCCCACCCGCATAGCGCCGCTGTATTCCTGATTGCCCTTCTATCTGCAGGCAGCACGGGCACACCAGTAAAATCACGAATGCTTAATTAGCAGATTAGGAGATCCAATTAGGAGATCTCCTCTGTCTCAAATCAGGCCTCTGTCAATATGTCTTGTGAAAATGAGATACTCCCACTTAAGGTGAGCGCTTCTCCCACTGCAAAAATGACCACTCTTGGTTGACTGTTACATGCTTTGTTTAGCCGGTGGATACCTTGTTTGATGCCCATCCGTGATTAATCGTTTATATTGCTGCACATTTCAAAGGGAGACTGAGCTGTGGGTCAGCGTTAAGATACGTCCAGACAGAAATTAACCTAATATGAAATTACAGAGCTGGATTCTGCAACTGTTTGCCTCTGTGTTTACAGCGGGTTTATGCTATACCTTGCTTTTAAACTGACAACTTGCGACTCAGTTTTATTTGGAAAGGGCTTTATATGGATTCAGAACAGAAAGCAGTACTGTTGCTTGTGATACAGTAATAATAAACACCCCCATTGTGGTTATCATCTATCTTTTTACATCCCTACACCCCTGGGTTATTGCCCGTAGATCCATCATAAAATCTCTCTCTGAGCAGCCTCCAACAGACAACACAACACACAGCAGCTATTTATGCTCTAAAGCTTTATTCATTTATATTCGGCCACTAGGGGGCAGAACAACTCCCAAACAAGCTCACTGATGCGCTGCCGTGATATACGTATCAAAGATAGTTTCCGGGATGACCGGGGAACCAGAAGTACAAAACTGCTGACTAATTTCCAGGTTTTAGGACTTATGGCTGCAGCACTCTATTACCTAATAAGCTAACTTCTTTTTCTTTAAGAGGATCCCCACTAGCATAAGCGTTGGCTATTTTTCATGGGGTTCACACCCATACAAGCAAACATGCTAGCACACTATAGCCTCATAAATGCTACAAACAAAACAAATCATCTCATTTAATTTTAACAAACATTAAGCTAATTAATCACAATTCCTTAAGAATTCAAATGAAACTTGATTGTTCCCTTGTCAACACAAATAAATAGTAATATTTGATAAACATAAATCCTTGTCTGAATGACCTTAAATTGTATATTTAACCATCCTGCACTTTCACAAATTTAAATGCAAGAAAATAGGGAATCAAAATATATTTCCCATCCTCAGAAAGACTTCTACTTTTACCCAGGTTTACATCTTATTCAATACAACATGTTTGCAACCAATAATCACCAGGCACAGAGCAATGTTTTCATTTTCCTTTTGGCTCTGGTTTGGTCTCCGCTTACTCTTAGAAAGAAACGTATCCTGCTCTCTAGCTACTAGATGCTCGACTTTCTTCAGTTTGGTGATAAGTGTCTGTTGATTTGACACTCTGGGACAAGAAGGTGGAGGAACGGCTGTTAAACTTGTCTGAAAATTCTAGAGTCGTGACCAAACAGCTGCATGGTTCTTTCAAATATATATAAATGGTACCAACCATGTTGGGACATCGGTTGTGTTTTTAGGCTCCACACATGCGTGAAAGCACTTAACTGAACACTGCAGCAGAAGTGACTTTCAAGGAAAGGCAATAAATAAAATTGCCTTGAATGTGCACTTCTTTGATTGCTAAAACAATGACCCATGCAATTTTGACTCCCTATGTGAGATAATAACACAAATAAACTGTATTTCAAGAGGTGACAGTAATTGCTCATAATTGATACACACTGATATGACGTGCAAATTGCTTTATATGGGATCGTTGGGACTGAGTGCTTCCAGAAACTGACAGCACATGCTCTGCAGCTGTCATGCAGACAGTTCTTCCGGCTTATAAACAGGGTCCTTTAAAAATGGAACCCAGACAACCCTCTTTTATTTTTTGTTTGTTTGTTTGATTATGACAGAAATTGTTGGCTTTGTCATTCCATCAAGAACTTTTCATGTTAAGCTCTAGCCCTATTTCTAGGATAGAAATGTCTAAAATAGAATACCAAAAATGATCAACAATAGCTCCTCTTCCAAAAGGCTTATGTGCATATTTCTGGTGTCCTTTGAAAGGTGCGCTAATAAGGTATAAAAATCCATATAAGTAAACTATTTATATTACCATTTTTGAGTAAATAGAGATGCAATAAAAGAAAAAATTAAATTGTTATCATCGCCTGGTATGTAATTTAAATTTCAAAGGCAATATCACCATTAAAACCAAGATTTCATGGATAATGATGCACCTGAATGTCTTCTCCTACTCTTTACTACAGCTGTGACTGTATATTTGATGAAAATATACTAAAATACAGGCAGTATACAGGCGGTCTCCATGTTTTGGCCAGGTTTACTGTTTTAATGATGGCTGTTTGCTGGGAGTTTTGATTCAAACCCCACAATTTATTTTCACATAGCCATGTTACAATTAACGTAAGTCGCCCAAAAAACCTTTGAAATAACAATTAACAAAGGCAGAGTCCCATGCTGTACAGGCAGATGTGTGGAGAATGGAAGGTCCACAGTACATTACAAGATATTCCTCAGATTTGTCTCAGCAAGCTGAAGAGAATGATGAAAGGCTTGTCGGTGTAATTGCTTCGATACAGCCAACCAGTGGTCAGCCAGAGTTCCCTTAGCGCAAGATGACTGCTGACTCCTGTTAGTCCCACCTTCACTGTAGAACCCTCGAGTAACTGAATCAAGAATCAAGATGTAAATTGTGAATTGTGCCTGATTTGTTTGCCCATTTAAAGGTACTGTGTTTTTGAGACAAGGTGCGTTTAGAAAGCTTGGATTTTCTAGTTCCCACCCATACCAAACATGACGAGAAAATGATCCCGCATCTTTTAAACACAACTCGCTGTTATATTTTGTATGACTTTATTGTTCAAATTTGACAACATACAGTTGAGCTACGGATACAGAGGAAGGTTGTGTTTTCAAAACAGTATACCATCCGTACCTTCTATAGGAAGACTATCTTTCATCGCACATTTGTGTAACTCCGTCTGTTGGGCTTATTGTTGTTGCGGCATGCAAGACCTGCAAAGGTCTAGATCCAGCAAACAAGTTGAGCTTCGTGCTCACTTTGATTTTGGGAAAGAGACTGTGTGCATCCTGAGTGATTAAATCATACATCTTATTTTTTCTTCTCATTTTAAAACATCAAATCCAACTTTAAGAAGACTTAATTGCAATCAAACTAAGGAGAGAAAGCAGGTGCCAGTGCTCAGTCAGTGATTAAAACACACACCACCAAAGCTAAATGTACTTTAGGAAACGGCACAAACACGCTACATGAACATTGCACTATGAAATCCTCTTGTGACAACCAATATAAATTACTTTTGTTTTGTTTATAGGTAGAGCATAAGAGGTGTTTGCATGAGAGCAAATATATTCTCTTTTTGTAGTTTTCTCTATTTTTCTGTCATGTCTGGAGAACAGAGATTGTTTTTTGTTTTTAAATGTATGAATATTTCTCAGTTGGGTACAAACTAAGTGCTTGGAATAAGTTGACAAAAACATACACGTATTAACAAGCTGTTTTCTCATTAAAGAGAAGACGAGAACTGCTGGATTCATTAACACCTACATTTTGGATTCAGGGTTTATTTCTGAAACTGAACTTAAATCTCACCCAGCAAATTAACGAACAGTAGAACAGTTAATACAGGAAGAAAGGCAACTGGATTAAATAAACATATTTATAAATTGTACCCGACAGTGAAGCTAAAGGATAATTTTGGTTTATCACAACTCTGGTCTTATATATTTTTAGTTTTTTAGATCATTATCAGAGATGATAACCAACCAAGTGAGTAATTCTCAGATCTCAACATTTAAGTACAGAGTTATTATTACCCAACTTGTATTAAACCATGAATTATCCTTTCAATTGTACTTTCCATTGGCTACATCTGTGCCCACAGTGTGATCAATCATTTGGTCTGACAGTCCTTTACTGGCCTCCACGAAGCCACGCAATGATTGATATTCACGGTCTCCAGAAGAGGATTCCTGTAAAATGTTTTTGTCCCTCTCTACCCTCATGTCTCTCGTCTTGAAAAACAAGACACCTTGCCAAGTATTTTGAAAATCAACTTCCTCAAACACACAGAACTTTAGTTTCAATTCTAGCGAAGATCCCAAAGTTTCCAATGATAACAAATATGTCAGGCTGAATTTTGGTGAAATGGGTATGAAATGATGCATATGACATGTACAATATTTCTTTTTGATGGAATGGTTATGAAAAAAAGATGTATTGGCTTTGAATATTTCTCTCAGTGTAAGCATCATACAACTTCAATGAAGAGCTGGAACAAGCTGTCAGACTCAAGGAATTATTTATTTTTTAAAGATATTTTTTGGTGTTTCTGTTTTATTGGGTAGTGATAGCTTGAAGACAGATGGGAAAGGAGAGAGAGATGGGATGACACAGCAAAGGAATCGAACCCAGGCCGCTGCGGTTAGAACTCAGCCTTGATACAGCGCTCTATCAGCATCGTATTTAATTATGTGTCGCTTTAAAATGACAGCTCTTAAGCTATAATGTCTCATTTTGTTAAATTCCCGTTGCCTCGACTCCTCTCTCCTTGTGTGTCTTCCTCGCCTCATCTGCTGGCATCTCCGGTGCACAAGGGGCGAAGGAAGGAGGAGAGGAGGCGAGGAAAATAGTCAAGGACGTACAAACTGAGAAATGAGAAGAGCTCCAGGTGAGGTACTGGGGAGCCTCAAGGATTTCTAACCTTAAAGCAACCTGCGGGGGTGAAAGTGATTCCCATGTAGTTTATCGCATACTTTCAAGCTCTTTCAAAGTAAGAGGAGGTTTTAGTGACCACACAACCTTCCCTCGAGCACCACCAACAGGCCAGACTAGGGCCAGTCGTGTTCACGCAGGTTAATCCACGAGGCTCCAGTTTATAATGGAATGAAGCAACGTATGATATGTTGTAGACTTGTGGACTCGTTGTGGAGACTTTCATGTTCTCTCCCCCCACCCTCTCCCTTATCAGAGTTTTAACCAGGAATATTTGATATAGACAACCAGGAATCGTTCATTGTAACCATCCAAGCTGCCCCCCACCACTCTGACCACACCGCACACACCAAACACACACACACTCTCCTGCTTCCCCAAAAGCCACAGTCCACATTAACATCGTAATAGGAAAGTGTGTTAAAGCACAGCTTTAGCAGCGCCTGACAAGAGCGAATTGGATGTCAGAGGGATTCCTGCTCAGTTTAATTGAATCTGCCCAGCACTAAAAAAGAAAATCTGAAGTCAAAATAACCTATTAGATCCATCAGGTAATGTTTTGTTGAGTTTGACAGGTGGCACTGCTCTGCCTCCCCCACCTCCCTCTGTTATCCCTACAGGTTATAGCGCCGGTGTGTAGAGGTGGGTGGTAGCTGATGTTATCCATGATGTTTCTCTCTCTGTTTCTGTTATTCGTTAATAAATTGTGGCCTGCTGCTTCTTTTTCCCGGAGCTCACTCAGCAAATCCCTTGAGTGTAGAACTAGGCTGGAGAAGCGTGTGTCGGGGTTTTAGCGAGTTACTATAGCTAATGGATGGTGGGGGCTGATGATTTCCTCCACGTGATCTGACTGCTAAGAGCTGGCTGGTGTTCAGTGTTCTGACTTTACTTTTTCTGGCATTCCCTACTTTCTTGTCTTTAAAAAAGACATTATCGAGGAAGTGAAGGTTAAGTGTATGGTGTAATGGTATATTAATAAGCTGAAAGCATAAAAATGCATTAGTAATGTACACATTATATCGTATACCAAAGTGCTAGCTGGATGGCGAATCAATTCCAGGTCACATCTCAATGCAACACTTACGCCGAGTAAGTTATCTTCTCTCCACCACCTTCACCTCCACCTCCACCCCTCCCATTAATTTTACTCCAACACATCGTGTGGGCTAGTGATGAAAAAATGTGCTCGTCCTTTGTGCTTAGAAGGGCCAATCACATCCCCTAACGGATATTAACTTTGGGTTGTCATGGATCCCTACACTTGATCAATAGCTTTCACATGGCATTAAAGCCAAGAGCTTCAGGGGCTTGTTGTCCAGTCCCTGGCGTTTTTTTAATTCAATTCAAGACTTAAACACATTATCCAACATTCCCACTCAGTGAATAGTTTGTAAATGTGTTGTCTGCACGGTTGCCTTAAAGTTTCTTCTACAGCTTTCTTCAACAATGTTTTTTGGGGGTTTTTTTTAAACAGACATTTGATGCAAGAAACGTTAAATCGAATGTTAGGTGCATGTGCTGTTTTTATCAATCAGACACACCAGGCTTGAGTCACAGTGTGCATGTTGCACATACAATTAACAGAGGATTGCACACATACTAAGAGGAGATGTGTTAACAGAGGTTGATAATGTATTCCAATTGAATGTACTGAGGAAAATTATCTCTGGTAGAAAAGAAGGCATAGCTCAGTTGGGATTTACAAGAGCCACAAAGAGTTGTCCATCCATTGGCTATACCCGCGGGTAAACACAGCATTACTCGGGTCAACATGGGGATGGACAACCACTCAAACCTATGGGCAGGTGCATGACAGAGATTACGTCACGAATTTACTTTAGCTTGTAATGCTTTTTTTTTTTTTTTTGCTAAAAGTTCCAGCTTTTTAAACTGCTGCCGTGGTTCGACTTTAATTTGGGGCGGCTAAGACGGACACTTTGTGTGTTTCTGTGGGGTCGGGCCTGATTTTCCGATCATACCTTTGTGAATGAAACATGCATTCTAGATAAAAACTGCCTTGCTTTCCCCTAATAACTGATTATTAGATACAGATATGAAGAAATTAGGCTAAACAGAGTGAGATTATGAAATCATAATTTTACGAGCATTATTCTGAGTAATAGTAATGAGCTCTCCTTCAGAGTGTGTCTAGAGGGCAGTACCAGGAGCTGACTGCGTAATGAGCTGCTGCCTTAGTAAATCAGGCGCTGAATACACACAGATTGCGGCCACAAAAACTCAAAGAAAATCGCAGCGCACATTTGCCCGACGCCATTTTCTCAGTAAATCTGTCCCCGAGTGATTTCACACAGCCCGTCAGGAACATCGTCATTCCTTTCCTGCTCAGTTTAATCAATTCCTGATTGCAAACCAAACTGTTATCGTCATGGCAATTTTGTAGAGTGGTTATTAAAATGTCGGCTAGATAAAAAGGAGCCAAACTTGTCCCAGGAGTATAACAAAAGATACCAAAAGAAGACATATCGCAGTGAATGCAACACAAATTAATGGTTAACAACCAGACCAGTCCAGTACGGTACAGTCCACGAAACCACACATTTAGACTGAGGCAAATATCGTCTTGCAGTCCGTCCACGAGACAAGGGAAACTGTTATGTTAAGTTATATGCTTTGAGATGGAAGTTTATGTACAAAGTGTAAAATGAATGTGAAGAGATGGTTGGGGTTTGGTACAGATTTGGTGTGGATAAATTCATTAGAGAATCAAAGAAAGATACTCTACTCTTCGTGATGAACAGCCATTGAGTGCATATTTTAACGACTTATTTAGTTTTGTTGGAACTTTTTCATTCTTTTCATGAGTTTGGGCATTAAAGGGATTTTTTGATGTTTTGAAGTGGGTTTCTATAAGGTACTTATCCTTACTTAGTGTATTACCTACTGCTAGACGGCGGTTGGCAGTACCTGAGTTTGGAGAAAGTTTGGAGTTTAAGTGTACGCTATATTTAGAATATTTTCACAGCTCTATCTTGCCATCACACAGCCCTCTTCAACAGGGAACTGAACCGTAAGTGAAACTTATCCATGCTCTCTTCAAAGCAAGCCGATTCCATGAAGAAATACAGTAGATAAGTTCCCTTTCAAACTGGTGGCCTGCCGACCGCCGTCTACTGTGCAATGCACTGGCTATAGATATGTACCTGATACAACCTCACTTAAAAATACCGAACTATCGTTTTAAAGTATCATCTCTAGATGCCTATCAGCACATTTGACTGTCACACGTCCCAGCAGGGATGTGGTGGCTGATTGCTATTCCCACAGTGTAACACCGAGAACTGCCATCTATCCACACTGAGTTTCTTTTCCCTTTGCTTTCAGATTCACGAGCTGGAGAAGGAGCACCCAGAACGGTGGACCATGCAGTGATTGGAGGAGTGGTGGCCGTGGTCGTCTTTGCCATGCTCTGTCTACTCATCGTCTTGGGGCGTTACTTCGCAAGACACAAAGGTACTGGACCTGAAAATATAGCTTTATACCCAGAACTAACGCATTCACCTTTGCTTTCTAACTAAAGCTGCATTGGGACAGATTATTATATACAGCATGCATAAATGAAACTATGGACAGGAGCTGGAAATGTTTACCATCCACAGGCGGTGACAGAGTAAAACAGCAGAGCGCGAGCTCTGGACTCAATCAGCCAATAAAACGCCACCCTATCGTCACACGTTACAGCCATGTTACTGTAGTTGTAGAAATTCTTAGGTCGGTGGGTTATAAAGATACTGTTCGAGTTTGACTAACAACCACCTGGCAAATAAATCTCTTCCTCTTTATTTGGAGAACATGGGACAGGATGTACAAATGGAAAATAAATACATGAAAGCCAGGAAGATATATCACTACCTTACAAACCAAACCGTCCTTGTTCATGCTGATTAAAGGGAGTAAAATAAAATCAACAAACAGCATGACTTAAAAAATAGATACAGAAAAACTCAGTAAACTTTAGAGGCAGTTTAAAGAAAATACAGTGTTTACAGGCTACACTAAACACGAGCATATATGTTCTACTTACTTACAGGAATATTATACCAAAGATTTTCCAGAAATAGCTTTGAAATGTATTCTATTTGTTTCGTGTACAAGGACACAAATTGTCAATTTTCTTCATGTCTCTCAGCATAAAAACAATGGCAATGGAAAGTCAATTAAGATCCTTTTTTGTAGCGAAACACATGAATTAAACGCATCCATGTGACTATGCAGCAGTAAAAGTCAACTAGAGACCACTTTGCCTAATGGCATTGTGTATGGTGCGAGTTGTAAGCTTTTAAAATTGCAGTGGATGCCAGATATGAATATTCATGAAAGAGCAATAATGATAGAGAGGAGATTTTTTCTTTTGGTTGCCACACCTATGCAGAGAAATGTTGAGATGTGAGACTGGAGCCAGGGGAAGTCATTTAGGAAAAACAATACATCTATACTTTCAGGTGTTTAACTATCTCCGTCGGAAAACTTTTGATAATAATTACTCAACAAAAAATGAGGCTTCTTGAAGCGACTCATAACCATGAGAACAAATGTGGGAGTAGGGTGTATTAACTGGCAACGGGGGCGGATCACAGCATAGATAGATAGATAGGTAGATAGAAGATATGATAGATGATAATGTTCAAACTAAGGTTGCATTTCCAAAAGTCATAGGGTCGAACTCCTTAAAGTGCCAATTTTAATCCATATAAGCAAACATTTTGTACCTGTAACCAGGAGCACTAAACAAGAAGGCTGCCATCGGCATGTGAGTTTAACTCATTTACCTCACCAAATATTCACCAATCTTCTTCATCAGCAATAAATTTAACCAATTCTGCAACAAATACTGGCCAATCAGCGGCTGAGTAGTGCTGGAGAACATAAATATGGGGAACAAAAAGAAGGAAAAAAATAAATAGGATTTGGCTTTTTATCACATCCTCAAGATATCCCAGGTAACCATCCTTGTGATGCAGCACCACCTTATTTCCATCGATTCAAGCAGAACTTGTGCTTTTATTTCCACATTTTAAGTGCCCATCCTCAGTCGATCTAGAACGTCGCCTCCGTTATCAACCTCTGCTGTGATAGCATGTGAATAAATCTTTAAATAAATTCAGTTTTAAGGGGCTCGCTAGCTCCTTTTTTCCCCTCCTCTGAACTTGACAAGGTTAATTTGAAGGTGTGAACCATGCTCTTCCACACACTCGAGATCATTTTAAAACCCTGATTTTCATGTGCCAATTTGAATGAAAAGAAGTGGAAATTATGTATAATCTGAATATTACAGCTTGCTGGTGTTAGGTTTGTGTAAATGGCCACATGGAGAAGGATTTACATAATTAGGTGCTGAGGGATGTAGAGGCACATTTTAATCTTTTGTATCATCTACGCAGCAGGCTATTACCCAGTCCGTGACTCTGTCCTTCATCCCCTCCACCTCAGGTACCTACTTCACACACGAAGCCAAAGGAGCAGACGACGCAGCGGACGCGGATACAGCCATCATCAACGCAGAGGGTGGCCACACCAACTCGGACGAAAAGAAAGAGTACTACATCTAATCAAAACGGGACCCCCTCACTCTAGTGTCCTCTTTGGGACAACGAGCTGTCTTTGGGGCCGGGGCAGGGGGAGAGGGGGGTTTGACGGAGGGATTCGAGTCGGTTCAGGATCACTTTTTAGTGAGAGTCGAGAGTTTAGGGAGTAGAAGAGAGAGGGGGTTTTAAAGAAAGGCCTGGTTTTAAGCCGTTGTTTAGTCTAGTCTGCAGATGTAGATGGAATGTTTTGTGTGTAAAAAAAAAAAAAAAAAAAGGACAAAAAATGGAAGGGTTGGGGTTTTCAGTAAACTGAGAAGGGGATGGGGTTGCGGGTGGGAAGGCTGTGCCACACGTTGCCAGAATTCACTGTAGAGAGCTTCACCATTTCAACACCTCCCTAACTGCTGGTACGAATTTTATTTAGTTCAACCATTTGCAGAAAATTCTGTGCCTTGTTCTATCCATCCTTTGGATTTGTGTTGATCCTCATTTGCATAACCTTGTTGCTCTCCTTTTTCCCCCTGTTTCATCTTTCCCCACTCGTAATCATCGATGTGCTGTTGGCTTTTTTTGTATGATGGTAAAATTACACAGTCACTGTATTCATTTCCCCAAATGTGTCTGCACACACGCTTCCTCTACTGCATAACAAAAACTCTTTCCAGTATACTGTGATTTGTCTCAAGCCATTACTTCCCTCTCCTTTTTTTCCCCCGAAGTTTTGACAGCTCCAAAAATGCATGGAATGCTTTACATATCATTGTACAAAGGACATAAATGAGAAACAGGTTTGATGTACTGTATATGCTCTCCCTGCCCCCCACCCCTGAACATAACCACATTCAAAACATAATCAAAAAGAAGGCAGCAAGGGATCATGTTAAATTATTTTATTGGGCCAATTCACTTTTTAAATTCATGTTTCGCAACCTCAGTTTGTTCTTCAAAGCAGTTTTTACTACTGCCTCTTAAAAAATACCTTTCTTAGTAAAGAGAAGTAGTACATGATTTGTCTTCACGGTGGTGCCATTTCATTATTTTGATTTCTTTCTCTGTTGAGTACTATTATTTGTTTTTTTATTAGTGTGGATGGAAGCTCTGTTTTCCCACCAGCTTTTATTGAGTTGTAATGATGTGATTCAATTGATTTCCATCTGCTTTCACTCTAGAATATTTTTCTTACAAATGGGAAAGTAAGAAAATGTAAATTGTTTTAAAATTGGTTTTGCTAGGCTCTCAGTCAAGATGTCTCAGTAATAAACGGGCTGTTGAAAAAAAATATTTGCTGTTAATATTGGCCAACTAGCAGCCGAAAGATGCTGGCGTATTGTACATAACTTTACCGATAAGAGAAATGGCCTCAACCAAACGCATTCAAATTGATTTTAGGAACACATAAGCTGCACAAAACATCCTGCGTTCATGTTATCCCATAGACGCACACAAGCCAATGGAATCACAGCTGTATTGTACACTAATCCTTACTAAGAAATATTTTTTACAACTTAATAGAATTGCAATGGAGTACCTTGGTGGATTTTATTCTGTTACACTCATTGTGACTTTTGTCAATATGGAAGTAAATGTCTTCAAACTGAAATGCTCTGAAAGACAATCCAGTCTTTCCACTTTCCATCACCTTCTAATAATGTTTTTTTTCTTTAATGCAGCAGCTTGAGTGCGTAGACAATTGTTAATATTTTTGCATGTACGTACGTGCTAAAACTCATTATTTTTGCCTCTCTATCTTGCTTTATGTATCACCTGCCAAAATTGAATGAGGATATGTTTTGCTGCGCCAGCTGGGGAGCACTGAGGAGTGCCAAAAGTAATTAATTGTTAGTAACTGAACCTAATACACATGTTGTGCTCCGGGATGGTAATCCATGGGTTACATTCATGCCCTGGCTTCTTAACATGGCAATAAGGGTCTATTCATGGCATTGTTTGTCATCATTATGTGTTCACACAGCAAGCAGCTCGCCTAATGAAGCCCTTACTCTGTTATGGCAGTGTTCACCTTCAAAGTTTTGGCTCTGTGTAACATGATATTTTGTCATTTTATACATTTATTCAACACAAATGATAAACTTAACATCAACCCCAAGAGTGTCTGCAACTATTCCTAAAGTATTCATTTTTTAAGTCACCTATGCCTGCGTTTAATCACGGTAATAGAAACCCTTTTTATTGTCATATACACATACACGAAATTTGACTTCTGCATTTGACCCATCCCTGTATATAGGGAGCAGTGGGCTGCCAATGACAGGCACCCGGGGAGCCGGGGGTTCAGTGTCTTGCTCAGGGACACTACGACATGTGACACGTCCCAGTCGAGGATCGAACCGTTGACCCTGCGGTTACCAGACAACCCTCTTAAGCCAAAGCTGTTCTGAAGTATTTGTACCAGGATCAATTTGACAAATGTAAATCATAACAAATCAGTAGAGAAAAAAGAGTTAAATTATTTGCCTTGTACAGTAACATCAGTGAAATTGTACACGTTATTTAAGCGCAAAATTAATGTGTGATTAATTATGTGCAATGTTTATGCCCTGTATGTGTTGTCAAATTTGTCAATTTGTCAATTTGTGTCCTAATTTGCTTGTTTTTTAGTTGATTGATGTATTTTCTCTCACATGAGTTTTTAGCTAATACTGTGGCTTATCACCACCGTACTTCTTACTCCACCGTTAACCTCAGATTTCACTGAAGATTTCCATTTTATATACATGACGTATATCAGTGATAATAATAAAATGTACACAGTTTTGATTTATATGTAGCTAGACGCCATTGTCATAACGGTGTTGCTTGCTGTGTGGACACTCATATCCAAGATTCAATACTTTTTTGCCATGTTAACACATTTGATTGGAATTTCTCAATGTGCAGCTCAGATTGCAACACATTAACAATGTGATAGCTTTAATATATATCATAGTCATGCATGAAGACAGCATTCAGTCTTTCCATATGGAGATTGTGGTTTTGGGTTTTATTTTAAACCTAAACCCCATGCATCCTACAAATTCTGTTCCCAGACAACAAAACTGCATTGTCAATTACGTGTTTGCTCCCGGATTACGTTTGCTTTTGACGTGTCACAAATACCTTCTTAATAGTAGTGTGCGGAACTCTGTGTAGGGAAGAAGTGGGTCGACACGGGACTCTCACCCAGGAGAACCCAAAAGTAAACTTTGACTCGTTCTAATTTTAGTTCATAACTTCAAAAACGTGACAAAGACACTTACTACAAATCTATTGTTTAAAATAATGCATCCACAGAGATTTAAGAAAGATGCCTAAAAAAATGATGACTGTGTGGAAGATATCTGACGATTGGTTGCTAATTCAAATAAGGCGTGTGAGTTATTAGTGCAATGACACTGCCGTGGATAACGTTCCATAAATCTAGAAACACCACCACACATAATCACCTAATTATATAGTTAATGTAGGCCACATTTTGCAAAATGACTTCATTGCTCTACCACAAAAGAAGCATCACTTGACATGACTGCCTGTCTGAGTCTCACTCCACATGACTAAATATGATGCAGGTTGTGCAAGAACTTATCAAGTAATGAGTCGCTGTTCTCTGTTTATCTCATTAAGTAACTGCAGAACATGAGGTGAGCCACGTATAACATTTACTCTCATGTTCTCTCTTAAGTCTCCGTTTACTTCCTGAAACTCCTCCAATCCTGTGAAATCCCAGATATATCACATAGCTGTAGTGCAATGGAACGAGGGAGAGAAAGTGTGAAATCTAGTGGCTGAATGTTATCAATGTTCTCAATAGCCCCTTTCAGCCAAACCATGATGTTTTGCAAAATGTAACCAAGAATTCTTGTTGCGTTCTTTTTTCGTTTATTTAAATTTACAACGCTAACCATGTGTTTCAAACTGCGGCCATAATCCAGGAGAAGTGTTTGCCCCCTTCCTGATTTCTTATTTTTTTGCATGTTTGTCACACTTAAATGTTTCAGATCATCAAACAAATTGAAATATTAGACAAAGATAACACAAGTAAACACAAAATGCAGTTTTTAAATGAAGGTTTTTATTATTAAGGGGGAAAAAAAATCCAAACCTGTGTGAAAAAGTGATTGCCCCCCTCCCCGTTAAAACATAAATTAATAGAATCCCTTTTTATTGTCATATACATATACACGGAATTTGACCCATCCCTGTATATATGGAGCTGTGGGCTGCCAATGACAGGCACCCAGGGAGCTGGGGGTTCAGTGTCTTGCTCAGGGACACTTCGACACGTGGCACGTCCCAGTCGAGGATCGAACCGTTGACCCTGTGGCCCCTTAACTGTGGTCTATCACATCTTTGGAAAGCTGAGTTCAATTTCTCTAGCCACACCCAGGCCTGATTATTGCCACACCTGTTCTCAATCAAGAAGTCACTTAAATAGGACCTGCCTGACAAAGTGAGGTAGACCAAAAGATCCTCAAAAGCTAGACATCATGCTGCGATCCAAAGAAATTCAGGAACAAGTGAGAAACAAAGTAATTGAGATCTATCAGTCTGGAAAAGGTTACAAAGCCATTTCTAAAGCTTTGGGACTCCAGCGAACCACAGTGAGAGCCATTATCCACAAATGGCGAAAACATGGAACAGTGGTGAACCTTCCCAGGAGTGGCCGGCCGACCAAAATTACCCCAAGAGCGCAGCGACGACTCATCCAAGAGGTCACAAAAGACCTCAGAACAACATCCAAAGAACTGCAGGCCTCACTTGCCTCAATTAAGGTCAGTGTTCATGACTCCACCATAAGAAAGAGACTGGGCAAAAATGGCCTGCATGGCAGAGTTCCAAGACGAAAACCACTGCTGAGCAAAAAGAACATAAAGGCTCGTCTCAGTTTTGCCAGAAAACATCTTGATGATCCCCAAGACTTTTGGGAAAATACTCTGTGGACTGACGAGACAAAAGTTGAACTTTTTGGAAGGTGTATGTCCCATTACATCTGGCGTAAAAGTAACACGGCATTTCAGAAAAGGAACATCATACCAACAGTAAAATATGGTGGTGGTAGTGTGATGGTCTGGGGCTGTTTTGCTGCTTCAGGACCTGGAAGACTTGCTGTGGTAAATGGAACCATGAATTCTGCTGTCTACCAAAAAAATCCTGAAGGAGAATGTCCGGCCATCTGTTCGTGACCTCAAGCTGAAGCGCACTTGGGTTCTGCAGCAGGACAATGATCCAAAACACACCAGCAAGTCCACCTCTGAATGGCTTAAGAAAAACAAAATGAAGACTTTGGAGTGGCCTAGTCAAGGTCCCGACCTGAATCCGATTGAGATGCTGTGGCATGACCTTAAAAAGGCGGTTCATGCTCGAAAACCCTCCAATGTGGCTGAATTACAACAATTCTGCAAAGATGAGTGGGCCAAAATTCCTCTACAGCGCTGTAAAAGACTCATTGCCAGTTATCGCAAACGCTTGATTGCAGTTGTTGCTGCTAAGGGTGGCCCAACCAGTTATTAGGTTTAGGGGGCAATCACTTTTTCACACAGGGCCATGTAGGTTTGGATTTTTTTTTCCCCTTAATAATAAAAACCTTCATTTAAAAACTGCATTTTGTGTTTACTTGTGTTATCTTTGTCTAATATTTAAATTTGTTTGATGATCTGAAACATTTAAGTGTGACAAACATGCAAAAAAATAAGAAATCAGGAAGGGGGCAAACACTTTTTCACACAACTGTATGTTTCCTCGAAATATAATTCAGAATGCAGTTTAGTTTAACAGAAACATCATTTTGAAGGTGACAGGCTTGTCAAAAGGGAGTTGAGAAGGTTCTTGTGAGGTGCATTACGCAAATGTCCCTATCCTGAGCATAACGCGTCATTTTAAAAGTTGTTTGATAATTTTTCTGCAGTTTTAGAAGACAGTCGGAGGGCTGGGTGGGAGCTGCGAACATATCTTTTCCATATGATATAGCAGTTGTAGTCGGGGGCTACAGGAGCGATGTTGCATACAACGATGAAAGATGACGTGTCCAACGCTCTCCAACTGTCAATTCTGATTTAAAGGTTCTGTACTCACATAGGAATTACCACTAAGTTAACACTGTATGCTGATGACACTGTTTTGTGTTTGTTACGTGGATGGGTGGGGGTGGGGGTGGGGGAATGGTTCAAATTAGGTTCGATGTTTTACAGTCTGGTGTCTGATAAAACTATTAACTGACTTGTTATTGTTGCTTTATGGATCACAGGGCAGATGCCACTTCATCTGCAAGACAGAGTGTGTGATTTGTATTTTACAGTGAGCACTATTTCGCTTCAGTGACATGTGGCAGCTTCTATTTTAATCAGACTTCAAAATATGTACTTGCCAATAAAGGAATAGAACTGAGTATTGTCTTTTCCGTTGAGGCTGATGCATTAATATTTTATTTGTGCATATTAAATCTGTTGTGAGTTGGAACGGCAGGAGTGTTTCTCCAAATGTTTTACCTACTATGATTTTGCTCTCCCAAAGTTCCAATATAAAATGTACCATGAGCAAAACAACATAAAAAATAACATTCAAGTAGGTTTAAATATTCAGAAATGATGAGGATTGAAAATCAATCTCAATTTGAAATAAATAGAATGATATTTTAGGTTACTGTATGTATAATTGTATTTTCTAAATGCCCAGTAAAGTAAAAATGGTCTTACAGTGTAACTGGTGTAGTTTTCTCCACATTAAAATCTTTTGATAATGTCCTGTCTCTGGTTCATGCGTTGCTGACCGATGTGGCTGCATCTCAGGTAGAATGCAAAGTTTAGGCCCCACCAATGACATAAAAGCAAGTAACAATGCATCCTCATCGAATCAAGTGCGACTCATTATTTTAGAAGAAGGAAAATTGGTGGTATTTTGCATATGTGTTGTACATGTTTTCTGTATTTTTCTTAATATTTGGTGCACTGTAAAAGATGTGTTAAGTATTGCTTTGTGTTGACATAGATCATAAAGAGTACACTGTTAATTGGAATGAAGCAGGACCAGGAACTTGTTGTGGCTGTACTATTACTGTGGCTTTCAACGCACCACCGCCTTTGGAAGCACTTATGATTCCCGAACAGTTTTGATTGTGTCACCATTGTCATTGTTTTTAGATTGATTCTTTTTGTCTCTCTGCTGTTCTTGGGAAATGTTAATGTGTATTAATGGAGAAAAGGAGTTCCACATTCCCATACACATTTTGTATTGGTTCATAAATAGACATTTTTACAAAACAATGAAGAGTTCTTGTCTTAATAAAAAAGGAAAGATATTAATGTCCAAAATAATCAGTGTTGGTATTATTTTTTACTCTAAATCTTAATATATTACGATCATGCACCACAGGTGGAGAACATCTTAACTAATATGGACACACAGCAACACATTATTTACTTTTCATCTTCAGTAACCATTTGCAGATAATGAAGCCTGACGGTAGATAACCTTTTTATTCTGATGAAGGATTTCAGATTTTGCGAAGTCAACATTTTTACACTCGTTCCAATCATTTATATCGTCGACAAATTTTTCACGCAGAACGTGAATTTTGAGCGGATAAAATGCAGCGTAATTTGTTTTTCTGGGCTTCAACCAATCACGTTGTGCAGAACGGACATATTCAAAACACACACTATAGTAGTGAGACTCCTAAGTTCGAACCAATGTCCACTGCAGTTTAGTCTCCGTCGACTGTCCCCAGTTCAATGAACCCTTTTTACTAGAATAGAGTGCAATGTACAGTGAGAGATACAAAGGTCTCTGGCGCTTTTAAGTTTTACCTGGTGATATTTTAAATAGTTTTTGTGGTTGCTTTAATTAGCATTTTCTGAGCTTACGAAGATCTAAGCCTCAAAATGAAGCTTAACTAATTAACTACTCTGACTTCAGTCAGCCCGCTCATTCAATGGATTATTATGTGAATATGTGCAGAGATGATATTTGGCGTTCAGGCTCTGATTTCATCACTCCTCACAAGGAAACGCTGCACGGCAGGGATAACAACTTCCCCTCCCTGGGGAATATAGACTCAGGTTGTGCTTATGAAATGGTTTATGGACAGCAGCGGCAATAGCAGCAAGAGGTTGCACCTGTTGCAGCATAGAGCTTTCAGGTGGGCAGTGTGGCAGCAAAGGAGCAAATCACTGACAACTCAGTCACCACCACCATCATGTCAAGGGGGCATTGGATATAGGTTGCAATGGGAGGAACAGTTACAAGAGAGCAGCAAGAGACTTTAGTTGAATGCCTGGAGTGGCCATAAATTGTCATAATTTAGCTCTATAAGGAATAACTGCCGTTATAAGGACTACTGGATGGACTTTTCTCATTTCAGAATGCCTCACAAATACACCATCATCTCCACAGGTTCAGCTTTAATGAATGTTGCATTGCTGAATATCATGAGTGTATTTAGACTGAGACAGAGGTAATGTAAGGGGAGAAACAGGGGCCGTGTATTATACATACTGTATATGTGTATATGTCCACCACCTCTTTTTCTCAGCCTGAAGTGAACCTTGGTATGTGCCGATGTCATAAAATCTTTATCACATGCATAAACCAGTGTAAACAAGCAGTATAAAGGGAGCACTCCTAATTAACACAAGTACAGGGTGATACCTTCAGGAGCACCGTGAAGGCTTGAATAAATTCGACAGGGTTAATACGAAAAAATCAATCTCTGCTTCGGCTGCTTGGTGAGTGCAGTGAAACGCTTTAACTAACATCTTAAATAAATGGGTATAGCGTTATTGATTCCAGCATAGTATAGTGGACTGATGTGAGGCGAGCTATCTGTCATAGAAAAATATATTTCTCCATCCATATTTCATGTTCATGAGTCAGGCTTTACACTAGACATTAATACACCTATAATATTCAGTATTCAGTTGATGACTTGGGTAGAGGAAGATATTATCTTTTTAATTACATTTTCACCTCAGGCTCCCATTATACCTCAAGTGCTGTACATAATGAGCCAACACCTTAAATAAGAAAAGGTGATACTGCTATTGATTAGAACGTGAAGGCTCGAGGCAAGCTATCAGTCATGGAAAATGTACTTCTGAGTTCATGCGTAATGCACGTGCTAGTTGGTCTGTTATAGACTCATTACTCAATATCCTTGAATAACTTACATAGAAAGAAATTCTATTCATTGCAAGCTATCTGACTCTATAATAGCAAATGGCTGCACTTAATAACGCCCGAGTATCATCATTGTGCTGTGTGTTTCGTCTACAGTAATGAAAAGGTCAGTGATGCAGTCTTGTCTTCATGTGTTAACCTTGCAAGCTCAAAAGGTTAAAGCTGCAGTATCCTGAAATGCATAATATAGTATTTATCCATTACATGTGCACGACAACCACATTATTATTTGACTCAGTGCAGGCATAGCCAGTCATCAGATCCTGATCTAATGAATTCTGTCCTTGTTACCGCTCACATATTGTTCTCGGATTGGCTGTTTAGCACCTACCCAGAGGCCGTTAAGATTAGAAGGCCACGAAGAGGCTCTGCAAAGCAAACCGCTATAGCCTGATATCAATAGGTGAACCAGAGGTGATTATGAATGATTTATTGATTATGAGATTGTAAGGGGCAGGAAGGAGCAGACCCGTAAGCTCTTGTGGTAATGGCAAACCTTAAGGGCACTCAGGAAATTAGGTCACCCGTAAGGGCTCACGGCAATTAAGCTACTTGTCCTCGCTCTGCAATCAGACCTGGTCCCTGTTATGCAGGGAGCAGTGCTCTTTGCATAATGGGGACATTTTTTCATAAAATCATTAAATACAAAGGAACCAGTATGACTTTTTTTGTAGTCTGTTTGAGTCAACACGTTCTCACACCCAACTCGTCAAATATCGCAGCTTGGTCAGTGCCCAGTGTCTGACCAAAACACCGAGGCACACTTTAGCATCTATATACGACACACCAGGCTTTCAGCTAACTCCAATGTAAACCCACCCACATCATTGTTAGACAGTCAGAGCAACTGCAGTATAAAGAGCACAATAATCTGATCAGGATTAGGGTGGCTGGTTCAAATAAACACAGGACTTTCACCTAAGAGACCGCTGTTTGTGTCCCGTGTGCAACTAAGTCAACGTTGACTTATTTTGTCACGTAAGTCATTAGTCAAGTCGACATCAACCACCAACTTATCCTGACCCCAAGTTGTGTTGCCTAAACCTAACTTCCTGTGAAGATGGAAGTTTATTTTGAAAATTCATGTAACATACGTATATGGACACGCCGTCCCTGACACATCCATTTAACATTGGTCAAATGTTAAGAAAGTAAACAAATCCTCTCTCATGCTTCATGTCACTTTTAACTATTGCAATATTGAACTAAGACCATGATCTCAGCCTAACCGTAAATCCTTGATGCCTTAATATAACAACAAAAAACGGTCCCATGTATAGAAGAAAAGGTTCTCTCTACCTGTTTATCTTAGAGTGTAACGGCTTACAGTCATTAAAACACAGACATACAAAAAAGTTAATATGCGTATTTCGCCAAAAAAACTATTCCTTTAAAGAGAAAAGGGATATGAGATCATTTCCATGATCGTGTTCATAAAACACTGACTACATTCCAAACCATCTTTTCACCTGTTGCTCTTGCTTCTTCTTGGTTTTTGTTTGTTTTTGTTTTATTTTAAATCAATAGGCCTAAAAAGTTTTCCCCTTTTGTCACCATTACTTGGGAAAAGATAAAAATGTTTAAACTTTTTTTATGCAATACCTTCCTGTCACAAAGGTGCTTGTTTTTTGTTAAAACATAACATCCTTCCAGCCATGACTCCCTTCTCTTTGAGTTGTAATTTGTGAAATCAGAGCTTCAGCCACTTACCGGTTACAACACCTTTGTTTGTTTGACTCCAGCAGAAAATTGCTTTCTGCCATTCAGCATTTGTTGTGATTGTTTTGTTTTCAACTGCAATTTGTGCTCAGTGGGTCATTTTGAATATTTTCATGTTTATTTTATATTAATATACTTGGCAACGCGTGGGGACCAACGTTTGGGCTTGTTCATAAACGTACTGAACCAGTTTTATTAATGCGTGGCTATCTTGACCTTATTCACTTCACTTGACATGTGCATCAAAGGTGGCACAGTTTGGTTTAGTTTGGTTTTATTATATCATCAACAAACCTACACATAGTGTTTATTTTTTAGTTAATTAGTTAGTTAATTCATCCTTAGTTAGGCTTAACTAAGATAATTGATGGCCAACCCTATGAAAGTGTGATCCAGGTAATGGTCCAAATAAACCCGGGGTTTTCCTGATTTAGAAACGATCATAGATTCCTTTTTCAAAATAATGTGTTTGAGTGTGAGTGCAGCAGCAGAGACTCAACATTTATATACACCTCACAAATGAATGCCACTACTTTGTGTGTTGTGTAAGGTTGCACATGTGCTTCCCCCCCGAGGGTCTAAATCAAAAGGTCTTGGTCAGTAAGTCTGTGGTTGATCTTCGTGTTTGAGCTGCCTCCATGTCATTCAAAGTTTCACCATGTTTACTCCATGGATTTATTTTGCCTGTGGGTTTTATGTATCTATGTACCTGTTTATTGGGCTCTACATGATGTGGTACCAGTCTGTGAAGAACCTTGTGCCTCCTTACAGGAAGTTTGTCCGTTTTGCCATAAACACCTTTACTAGGTGGTACGACCAAGCCAGCCAGCCATGTTAAGAGGGAAGTTCTGTTGCTGTAGGGGTACTGAGAGGAAGCCCCAAGGCCATGCTTGTGAGGTTGGGGCAAGAGACCTGTAACCTCAGGTCAAACCTTGACTGCAGGAGCAAGTCAGTTGTCAAGTTGTCCAGAGGTGTTTATAGCTTGGCAAAGATTAAGATGATTGCTGTAGCTCAGCTGCTGTCCACATTGATTTTATTTTAGCAGATGGAATTCTGCACATTAGCGTGATTAGCTAAATGGGTTCTGGACAACAGCAACACTATGACAACAAGGTCAACAACTTACACTCGTTTATCCCTCTAAAAAGAACACATACAAGACCAGGCAAAGATGTATTACTGCCCCTTATTTGACCCACACAAGGATGCTCATTTCTTTGCATTGTGCATTAATACTTATTTCCTATCATCTACGTTATGATGCCTTAATTGTTGTTGTTCCCATGTATAGTTAATTTTCTTTATTTAATTTTAATTCACTGTTTTGTTTAGATTTTTTGCTCTCCAGAAATAATACCATTGTGCTAAACTGCTAAATATATAAATAATTGAAGTAATGATGAAATATATACTCTACATTGTTTTAATTAAAAGAAAATGTTGAGCTGTTTATCTTCCCGTAAGTGATTTTAAATAATGCATTTCGTTATTAATGGTAGCTCTCATTTTTCATTTTGATCTTTTTTTTTTAGACACACTGTAGATCATTCCTGTCTTGTCTTGATTTCTGCTGCAGGTCAATTTCCATGTGTATACGTCTAACATGAAATCATAAGTATTTCTGTTAATGTACAACAGTAAAATGCTTTATATTCATCTTTCTGAGCTTATATTGACCCTTTTAATAATAGGGCTTCGACAACCTCAAGAGATGAGCTAACTGAATATGGTCTTAGTGCCTCTGCATGTCATTCTGTCTTTCTTCCGAAGAGAAGGGGGTTTTGGATTTGGTGTATAGAATTTGACTCTTTGTTTTGTATGGCTACGGCCGTGTTATCTTGGAAAAATGCAAATTTTGTTCAAATGTTGCAACCCTAATTTGGCCTGCCAGACCCCCATCCTGTCCTTCACTGGCTCACTGCAGATGAGCTCTGAAACAGGTGCTAGAGGGCCTTCTTGTGGTCACCTTAGGAATTGCACAATAAAGGCCTATCAAGGGCAGCTCCTCCACACGGAAAATCGAGGAATTAAAGGAGCAAGCTGACAAAAATAATGAATCATATGAGGTGAGTGACACATTTAGGGAGTATTATGACTGTTTTCAGTTCCCCCTTCAAAATACATTCAAACTCTGACTTCAATGAAACCTCCAACCAGGAAGTAGTGATTGTCATGTGTTCAAATGCTGCATTCAGCACTGAATGTTTCTTTTGTTCATTAATTGTGTGATTGATGGCTTTCTACCAATACCACTCAGAAAGCAGAACTTCTATGAGATAATTACCACTCTGCAAATGATTGTAATTTGAGTTGAACATTACTAATTGGTTTTACTAAATGTAAGAACTTTCAGTAGCCCTGGTATAATTAACCATTTTGAATGATCTCGCCTCTTTTTTATTGACATTTAGCACAATACATGTCAATCCTGAATATCAACCTAATGGATCTTATTAGCCACGTCCTCTGGACCAAAGTGAATTAATCAAAGGAGACTTGCTTTATATACCCCGCCCCTTCCTTTCTTCTTCCGCTCTCTCTCTCTCTCAGTTTCTTGCGCTCTCTCACACCGAGGCAGCTGGGGATTCATTTGTCTTGCTGATTAATGATGAGAACCATATCCTCCACAACACCAGTAAATTAAAAGAGATTGGGGACGGAGAGAAAGAACATCCAGGTCCATTCATCCCAATCAAATTTCACAGTAGGTCCAATTCATCCTAAGCTGTATTTCTATTGTCTTCTATACAAACACAAAAAGCACTAGCCATTCACTTTCTCCTCCCAGACCCTCTCTGGCAATATGAGGATTTCAACTGGCAACTTTCCAGGCGCACGCTCATTTTTCAAGCCTTCAGGATACAACCATACCCATTACCGTTTTAGGTGGTAATTGTCATCAGCAGCTGCTACGGCTCCCTGTTAGTGCTGTTGCCTGGCTCTATGTCTTCATGTTCTCCCTGTGTGGTGTCCTCCCAGTCTAAGGAAATACATTTAAGGTCATCTAAGGACATTGGCAGCTCTAGATTAACAAAAGGTTAGTGTATAATATGTAGTACGTAGTCTGTGACACAATGATGTGGTGTGTAAAGCTCTGACACAGTATTTCTTAAATGGGGGTACAAGTATCCTTTGGTGTACTTTGAAGTATTGCAGGGGGTATGTGAGACTTTTAAAAAAATGTTTATTTAAAAAAATATTAGTCATGCATAACGCCTTAAAATGATGTTAAAAAGTTAAATTTAAAAAAATGTCAGTGCAATCATAAACTGCTGTGAACTGTCTACTGTTGGAATGTCTTAGCTTCAAAGCTGGGTGTCCCAAGACCTGACAAATATCTGTTAATATCTGTAAAACACTCAAATGTCCTCGTCAGTATGCTAACGATTAGCTGTCCTGCTGAAGAGAAAGCTCCAGGAGGCTTACCCCTTCCTTCATAAAGTACCCGGCAACAAAAATGCTGCGTACCGCACACACTGCTCGCCTACGTTTTCTGTTGACCACAGAGGAAATGCCGACTTAAAAGATCATATTGAAACGACCAGATAGCGATTAATAACTGCCAGAGAATGTGTCACAGTCGGCCATTTAGCCAGAAGCCTGTGCAGTGACAAATGCCTTGTGTCTTGTTTAAAAAGGTATCTGCCAATCGATAATTATGTTACACCTATTCAATCCTTGTCTAGACAGTTTTCAAATAAACTATGTTTTGGTGGATTTTGGGAGACAAAACAGTAATTTTCTTGTCTGCTGTCCATAGTGTTGAAAGGTGCTCTTGGTAGGTGTGCTAAGCACTGAAACAATCATCCCCCATCCTGATGAAAATGCCTATGGTGTATGCATAAGCACATACATATGCACAGGTACATATACACTTTGTGTGTATATGGCCACCATAGACCAGGAGAATATCAGTCAGTATACATGATGTAACAGACTTTAAAAACATATGTGAAGCTGTAATTTAACACAATGATGCTTTAAGCTTAATAATGCAAACATGCTCAAAATGACTTTGCTGACATGCCAAAGTTGAGCAGGTAATGATTAGCCTAAACTGTTGTTGATCTGTTTTTCTTGCCATTTATTTTCGCAGTAATGCTTCCTTTAATACCCTGGTATATCACACTCTAGCTGTTGCAACAATCGATTCCTCACATTACTAATCAATAACTCTTCATCTTATTGCATTTGTTGGACACACTGACCGCTCCACTCTCAGCGAGACCTGCAGTGTGTGGATGGTATTTGTACATTGTTCAGGGACTAAATCAGTCCCTAAATGTTTCATTTATCTGCAGCGTTTGGCAGCTTCCCAAAAAAGCATAAGACATCTGAAGTGGCTGGTGTCCGGAGGAGATAGATGGAAGCTCTGAGAAGCACACGTAGCATCCCTAATTAATGCTGCTTTCCTCTGCTGCTCTAAAATCAACGGTAGTTTCCATCTTTTTTTCTCTGTAACACTTTCTTCTTTCTGTGTTACCTGCTACTGCTTTCAAAGTCACTAGAGATTCATCTTGGATCAAAAGACAAGGAGTTACACAGAGGAGTTGACAGTATGAAAATGTGCACCTCTGCCAGGGCAGCAGCAGGAATGAGCATTAGATGGTCTGTGAGGTTTGTAACCCACTGACATTCACAGATTCATTGATCTCTGTAAGAAATATGCAGTAATTAAAAAAGGCAGGGATGTGAAAACTATTAAATCAGTCAGCTCTTGTAGAAAATAGTTGTGTCAGTAAACAATACAAGACTGAAACCTGAATATTGTGTTTTTTAGCTCCATCTGCATGGGCGGAAGTTATTGGACATTTTTGACGATTTTGCTAGAGGAAATGCCAGAGGATCACCAAAGTTTGTCCTCTGGGGATAATGTATGTCTGTACCAAATATATCCCCTGTGCAATATAAATAACCTGTGCAGACCACTGCAATATAAATATAAACGATTATGTCATATTTTAGTTTTTGTTGTTTTTGACTATTTTTACTTTTACAAATTATACTTGTTTTGTACTTTTTGTTTTACTTATGTCTCTTGTTCATTTGCACTGTCCACTCTGCTGCTGTAATCCTGCAAATGGGACAATTAAGGGTTATCTTGTTTTATCTTATCTTATAGTTAAATTTCAGTATGGACCAAACCAATGGACTGTCTTTTGCATGGCTAAAACTGATGCTGATTCATTGTATTCCAAAAAATCTTTGACATTAATATTCAGTCTCAACATATCTTAACAGATTGATTTGCAAGTCCTCTACTTAATCTGTCTGCATTTGGCATATCATGATATCCATGACCCCTAAATTATTTACCTCAAAATGCAGTCAAAGGCTAATCAAAGTCTGCAAAACTATTCTTTTTACCAAATGAAGCTGCTTTGATACCAGGAATGTTGTTGCTGCTGCTTGAGTTTTGAATACATTTAGTTGCACTTCCTTATCAGTATGTTGTACACATCTCAGTTCTAAACTCCTCAATGCATTTCAAATCATTCAATGTGAATACTGGAATAGTTCATATTTATACATTTAATTCTCTTCTCATTCTTCGAACCGTGCAGATTTTTATCTATTCAGCCAGTAAACAGCCCTTGAACTTTGCCGCCACCCTTTGAATTATTAAGCCAGCAGGGGGGGTTATGGGATTCACCATTGAAGGATTTATCAACAAAACATGTAACTGCCGAGCAAAGACACTTTTCACTCATTTTTCTTTGGTGTTAGCCACGTTGTTGTCCTCGTCTTGCTTACCTGTGGACCTTTTCACACCTCACCCTTTCATACATTCTCTCCCATCTCCTGCTTTTTTTTTTTTTTAGTTTGGATGAAAGTAATGTGCAAGATGTCACAGGGGAAGGAACCTTTTTTTTAACAGCTGTCGATAAGAAGGCTGCCCTTCCGATTGTGAGGAAGTTCTTTGACTGTGAATGCCAACTCTGCTGCACTTCCTGCTAACCCAGGTTATTTGAGAGAAATAAGGACAAAGTCATAGTCCTACTCATATTTTACGAATATCCCAGTTGGGTCCTACAGGATGCTCTGATGCTTCCATTGACAGCCAAAATGGGAACACGTTACACTAAGAAATATATTACATTACATTACATTACAGTCATTTAGCAGACGCTTTTATCCAAAGCGACTTACAATAAGTGTATTCAACATCGGTTTTCGAGAGAACAACTAGTCACCAGAAGTAATAAGTGCATGTCCTTTCCTCAAACAAGCATCTAAGAGCATAAACCAGAGCCAACGTACAGTGCAGAAACAAACGTATGCAATAAGTGCCACAAACTAATATAAAAACAATAAGTGCAATAAGCTAGTATGAATACAATAGATGCTAAGTAAGTGCTAAGCGGAAGGGTAGGCCTTCTTGAAGAGGTGAGTTTTCAGCCTGCGCCGAAAGATGGGCAGCGACTCTACCGTCCTGACGTCAGTGGGGAGTTCATTCCACCACTGTGGGGCCAGGACAGAAAACAGCCGCGACCGGGTCGATCGGCCGCAGGGACCTCTGAGCGACGGGGCAACCAGTCGCCCCGAGGTAGCAGAGCGAAGTGGTCGGGCCGGGGTGTAGAGCTTGACCATGGCCTGGAGATAGGAAGGAGCTATTCCTTTCACTGCCCTGTAGGCTAGCACCAGAGTCTTAAACTGGATGTGGGCTCTTACAGGTAGCCAGTGTAGAGAACGGAGGTTGTGTGGGAGAACTTGGGGCGATTGAACACCAGGCGAGCTGCAGCTTTCTGGACAAGCTCCAGAGGTCTGATGGCCGACGCAGGGGCTCCGGCAAGTAGTGAGTTGCAGTAGTCCAGGCGGGAGATGACAAGAGCCTGGATTAGCACCTGCGCCGTCTCATCAGTGAGGAAGGGGCGAATCCTCCTGATGTTGTAGAGCAGGAATCTGCAGGAGCGTGTAACCGATGAAGTGTTTGCTGAGAACGACAGTTGGTCATCCAGGGTCACACCCAGGTTTCTCGCAGTCCGAGTTGGCGTCACCACGGTATCATCAATGGTGATGGACAGGTCTCGGTGCGGGCAAACCTTCCCCTGGAAGAACAGTAGCTCGGTTTTGTCCAGGTTGAGCTTGAGGTGGTGTGTCGTCATCCACTTCGAGATGTCAGCCAAGCACGCAGCGATGCGTGTCTCCACTTGAGTGTTGCTATATGTAGCAAAAATGACAACTTCTAACCAGGAAGCAACCAACATCATGTAACAACATGTTACCCAAAGTTGTCGCCATGTGATGTTTTGGGAATATCCGATATTGGCAGTTCTCTAAAGTTTTGCAGAAACATTCAACAGACGCTCTTAATTTACACCTTTTTGAAATTACATTCAGAATAACAAATTGTGTTGTAATAATCCGGAGTCAGTGTGAACAGATCAGATCATGACCTACTAAAACCATCCGCCCCCTAATGGAATATATTTACTTTATATTAACTGTAGAATTTTTCAAATGTTCACACATTCAGATACAATATTTGAATTGACATTTGTGAATGACAACTGCCCTCTCCAGGAAAATGATACCCAACCTTGTACAGTATAACAGACATACTTTACCCATTATTCCTGAATGTGTTGCCCATACAAAGCAACATATAATTTAGCTCCATCCCTGAGTCAGTGAGACATGAGTCAATGAGACATGAGTCAGCGGTCACACTGACTCATTTCCTGCTGAGTCAGAGCGAGCTGCTCTAGCAGATCATTTTGCACAAATGTGTGTCCAGGTTGATTTATGCTCATCCGTAGTATATCATATACTGTATATGCAGTAAATACTAAACTCTCAAACTCTTCTGGAGTCACTACAGTGTCTCTCTGCTATCATATGTTTTCCTGGTGAAGTTACTTTTTGACAGCACTTTACTTTGGTTACTTTGATTCACTTAAGGGGCAGTAACACTAAAGCAATGGCTAGACAGGCTCACAATTGCATGCCAGTTGATTCTCCTAACCTTTGAGCCTCCGAAGGGTTTGGAAAAGGCAATGTTAGCTCATAGATCAATCATGACATATAGAGTCAAGACACTGTCAAGCTACTGTACACGGATGGTGACAAATTAAAACAATAGCTTTGTTGGAAGGGGCTCACAGGATACATCCATCTCTGTTGTGCAGGGCCTTTGCCTTTTCCATGAGGTAGTATTTATTACATCTGTTGCATGTCATGTCACACAGCACTCTCCTCTTCGGGCTCTACCCGCAGAGATCTTAAAGCATTCACCACCTTCAGGTTGTATGACTGATAGTGTTTCTTACTCTCCTGTGGCTTGGTTGAAGTGATGGTGCCGTGTTTCCCAGATGTCAACATTTAGGTGCAGTTGTATCATCATTGATTGAAATAATGGCCTCAGCTCTCAACGTAGGACTCAAGATATGATAACCCAAAGTTTCCTTTAAAATTGGATTAAATGGCATTACTTTTCGCACTGCATCCTCAGTGTCAAGAGGATCCTGGCCCCGTCGCCTGTACTTCCTTTAACGATGACACCGCGCTCCTTTCATTACATTTCTTGGACATATTCTCAGCTGAGAAACTGGTGCAAGCAACTGGTGTCTGGCTCATGTTGCCACAGCAATATACCATCAACTCATACCAAGAGCAGAAATGTAGTGAGTGAATCACTCGTTATCAGATGTGTTCTCATTTGGTATCTGCTTCAAGCTCACTATCACAGCCAGAAACACTAATACCACAGATGATGGCGCAGCACTCAAAGCTCAGCAGTACAACAACAGGGTGTCAGGGTTGCAAGATCTACAAACATTGGCTTCTTTCTACCCGCGGAACGCATACATGGAAACACAGGCACACAACCCTCCACCACCGCAGCTGCCTCCAGCATGTGCTATTTTGCCAACTGCAACCCTGGGCAAGATAATAAGATGGCTAGCAGACATTTTGTCAATATTTCTGTCTTGGCTCAGAGTGCGCCTGGTTGGCTGCTTACTGATAGATGTGTTGACTGAGTTTTTTTTTTTGGGTTGGTTTTTTTTTTCACAGGAGCTCTGCCCTTGTTTTGCCAGGGACTGCGAGAGAGCAAGTAGAGGCAAGTGTAGAGGGAGGAGAGAAGGGCTCACTAATGCAAAGCAGTTCATTAAAATCAGGCACAAAGCATATATCAGGGGGGAGGGATGCTGCTAATCAGAGCCTGTGGTTAGCCCAGCGATATGTAAAAAGTAGATGCTGCACTCCTCAGCTGTGATCTTTTCTGGGAAGCAGCAGAGTTTTCTGATGCTAAGGAGGCCGTGCAGATGATTGATTTTCCAGAAGCATGCTCGGAGACCCTGCTCTTGGTCTGCCATCTGATTAACATACACAGCATTATTCATGTCATGAATATACAAGGAGGCAATGAACAAATAAATACTGACATGCATCCAGGAGCTGATAAATATTAAATGGAGCACACACGGCTTCATATTTTACCATTTCACAATTTGAACATTCATGCTGTGAGGCCCCTAGCCAAGGTCTAATTTTCAGTTCAAACAGGTTGAGCAGCCATGTGGGGAGATGAGGATTCTTCACAAACATCATATTTGGGCTTCTGTTACTGGAATTCTGATTCCTGTATAATCGTTCAAAGTTTGCAGTGTTTCAGACACTTCCTACGGTACCATACCATACCATACATTGTGTGATGATCCATTAAACTAATCACATAAACTCATAATTGATATGATAATTTCTAAATGGTGAGCAGCAGCAATCCACGATAAATCCTGCATTCATTCGCAGTGAGTCATGCTTTACATAAGCATGTGTTCTGTATTATTATAAAGTGTTAGGCTACCACATTTTCTTATATTAATACATTGTATGCTACATGCCTCTACTCTAGATCAGATCTGGGATATTGCACCTTTAAGGAACCTTCAAAGTGATTGCAATTCATCCTAAGGGGGGCATGAATGTCTGGATCAGATGTCAAGACATTTCACTAAAAGCCAAAAATTTCAACCTAGAGGTGTTCCTAAAAAGGAGAAAGTCAGGTGTTCACCAAAGTCAGTTGTATTCATCTTCTGGGGACCCTGGTTGGCTCGTTGAATAGTCATTTGTGCATTAAAAACGTCCTGTGCAAATGTATTAAAACTCCTGATTGAAAAGCTTCCTGGATGACTATGTGCAGCTTTCAAGTAAGAGGACATTATGTAGTATAAGCGGACCAGATATGAGCTTCAAAACTTCATCAAAGGTGCTAAAAGGGGATACTCCACACTGCTGGCTGGACAACAACACATGTAGCATGTGGCAAAGAATCCAATCTGTCACTCGCGACAGGAGGAGAACGAACAGGGCCGAGACCCAAGACACCCTACTGGACAACCTTTACAGTTTCTGTGCCAGATTCGACAGACTGAACTGAGACATCCCCTTGTACCCCTAAGGAGACTGCACTCCAGGTGAGACACACACACAGGTTCTCAGGGCTTTGAAGCAAGTAAACCCCCACAAAGCAGCAGGACCTGATGGAGTGTCCCTGGGAGTCCTGAGGGCCTTAGCTGAACTGCTGGCAGGTGTGTTGACAGATATTTTTAATTCTTCTTTCACACCGTGATCTCCTCCGTTATAGTACCGGTGCATAAAGTGGTGCCTCAGCCCCAAACTTTATGCCCTGTACACTTGTGACTGTGTTACCACCCAGGACAACAACAACATCATCATTATTGAATATGCAGAAGACACGACCATCCTTGGCCCCATCAAGGGTGGGGACAGGTCTTTATACAGGGAACTGGTAAACAAAATAATTTTATATGGAGAGGACAAAATTTTTATTTGTATAAAGTGTGCATTTCCATGGATACTGGATTTACTGGACTAAGTCCTTTATGTAACTGGTGATGGTAATACAGAAGTTATAAAACAAAAGTCCAGTAACGCAGTACACAAACAGCGGCGTCCCGGGAGAAGGTCCTGTGTTTGTTAGACCATCCGACCTCCTCTCCCGCTCACCCGATAATGACTTTCGCAATATTTAAACTATGTCAGTCTCTCTGACCATCTAATGATGACACAGATGGATTTAAATTGGTGTTAGTTAAAAGCCTGGTGCGTCTCACACAGGCACTAAAGGGTGCCTCTGAGCCTTGACTGCTTCCATCTATGAATATAATATTGTGTTTGGCAGCTCATGTAAATGGAAAACTTTACTGCATGCTGACCACATCTGTTACGGCTGCTACGTAACTCCAAAAATATTATGCAAAAGTTTGCAGTATACAGCTAGAAACCGTTCAGATAAATAGTTTGAAATTAATTAAACAGCCATGAATTTCAGCTAATCTCCATGGAAAGAGTCCAGGTCTTGACTACTTTTAAGTTTCATCTCTAGGCGCATTTCTGTAACCTCGCAGATTTGACATGATGACAGTGAACACATCATCGTGCATTTGACAAGAGCTTGTGAAGGCCCAGTCTGGGAGTCCAGAAGGTGCACATTCAGCTCTTCTCTCTTTATGGGGCATCCGCAGTGTGGGCATCGATTGACGTGTATCAAATGAGGTGAAGTGCTGTATGTGTGTTGTACTTATTAACTGAATCATCTGCAGTGTGGAGAACATACTTTAAAGTAGAAAATATATCCTTTTAAGTTTACTGGAAAGGAAAGAAAAGTTGAGTCAGCATTTAATTGAGGCCAAGGTAAGTTTGAACCAAAGTAGTTTCGAAAAAACTAAAGTTCTAAGACACCAGAAAAGTTGCACCTAAGACCACAATCCAGGCTCTGATTCAAACTCCAGAGAGAAACTACAAGTCAAAGTATTTCTTGCGCTTGCCTAGGTGTCTTGTGTATGCATCACAGAGGTTATTAGCCCACAGTCTGGGGTTGTTGCCTTTGAATCATTAAGTAAAGGGTGAGTGTTTGAAGCGCCTTGATATAATGATCCTTGGCAACTCAGAGAGTTCAAAGTAAATTGGCAAGGGTAGAAAAGGCTTTTTTTTGCCACTGAGCAAAATAGAGAAATCAGCCAGCTATGTTTAATAGAATTTTCCATCAGTGCTCAACCAGTCTCTCAAATGGGTTATCTAAGATAATGGCTGCACAGGTTCATTACCTCCTTGTCAAATTAAATTTCTTTTTCTCCTCAAGGGGGATTGGATAGTGATTACAGATCTAACCAAAAGAAGGCTCTAACTTTCCCTGTGTAAAACTGGGGAGAGGCCACAATGACAGCAAAATTTTTCTATTTCATCTTAAGACCTTTTGTTGTACGCCGAGTCGCTCACGTCACAAAGAGAGTTGGTGTTTAATGTGGGTGCACCGAGGATCTTTGTTTGCCTTTTTTTTTCTTTCTTTGTTTGGCTCTTGTTCCTCTTAAGTGAAGGACTTTTGTGAAAATGGGGTGATGTATAAGGCAACTATTGACTTAAATTAAACAGAATCAGTGGATGAGACATTGCTGTGCTTAATGGATTCCTATTCATTGTTTTTTGAGAAAGGAAATTAAAATGTTAAATGGTACGTAGAGAAAACACTCTGCAGTCAACTGAAAATACATACTGAATATATTCACTTACTGGTGGTAACCGTAAGTGAATTTTAATATGATGTTGTCCAGATGTGAGCGGCTTCTTTACTTCATTTGTGCATTGCATTGTGGGAGAATACAGAGCATCTGTAACTGTATTGATATTGATTCAACGGCTGTTATTGTGCCATGTTCATATGAGAGTTATCATAATTACAAGATTTTGAGTTGTAAATGACATTCAGGTCAACGTCCAAGTCATAATTAATACAGGGAAACTCAGACTGCATCAGTCATTAGCAATAGCCCCTTCCCCATTCCCTTCTTTCCTTCCTTCCTTCCTTCCTATCCTTCTCTTTCAAATGATGTATAATACACCAAAGTTTAAACAAATATAACTTGGTTGGCGCACCGATCATCTCCTACCCAGATCTGGTTAGGAGATCTGAAACATGTTTTGGCCACAGACTTGCCTTCAACATTTGGGATGGGCAAAGCCAAGTGAACAAAGCAGCTAGGAGCCACCTCCAAAAAGCATTTTCTTATGGCACTCTTTGAGGAAGACTTACATCAGACTGTACCTCTCAGGGTGTGCAGGATCTACAAATAGACAGCTTCAAAGCATTGGAGGTGCCACCTGTGTGATGAGTGAACTTTAATCATCAAAGTGGAATGGGTGGAGCATGTTGTGTCCAGAAGGCAATTTGCATTTTAATATGTTATAAGTTGTTTGAGCCAAATCTCATCACCGCAAATCCATGGCTCACTGACGAGCTCCCTAATAGTCTACAAAATATTAAAACACACTGATGAAGGCTTATGACGCCTTCAAGTGGACTCGTTTTTAGGTTTAGTTTAGTGTTTGAATCCCTCCCGACACACCTTGACTTCATTAAAAGATCATAAACAAATATCTCTTTGGATAAATACACTATTTTGTGTTATTTTTTACACACATGGTTAAAACTCCATCCATTTTTGTTGTATACAAAAAATCCTGAACAGTAACTAGTATTACTGTTTCCATTTGCATTTCCTACAATTTCCATTAACACAAGCAATCTACACATTGTCTTCTAGCGTCCGTTTTGGACATGTTAGGGACTGCGTGTCAGGTTCCACTCATTACATGAATAGTGACTTTTCAAAATAAACTAACATATTCACAAGAAGTTAGGTTTAGGCAACAAAACAACTTAGTTAGGTTAAGGAAAAGATCTTGGTTTGGGATAAAATAACAAATGATAATTTGTAACGTAAAATAACTATGTTTGTTACGCAACGTACGTAGGTGACATTAGTTAACTGCTTGCATAACAAAAGTAAGGTAAAATAAGTCAATATTGACTTGGTTTCACACAGCACACTCATAGCAGTTTAGCGGGTGAATGTCCTGTGTTTTTTTGACCAACCGTCAAAAGTTCAAAGTCAGTAGATCTAAGACTTGATTCTCACTCTCCAAGTGATGTGACTCACCACATCGCTTGTTCAGAGCCATGTACAAAGTGATATATTAAGTCTTCAGTCTAAAATATTGTGAAATGACCACCTGCAAATATGTGCAAAAATACTGAACATGTTTGAAGTGTGAAGGGAAAGTGTTTTCTGACCAGAAAATGAGTAGTCACCTAGCAAGCCAAAGAGCCTGATATACAGTATTCCATCAGGCTGAGCATGGCTTTGACAAAATACTTGCTCTGGGTTTGGTAATGTTGATTTGATAATCTTGGGTCCTCTAGTTGACAAAAATTGCTAAAGAATTCATCTTTGAACCAAAGAATGTACCTAAAATGTACTATTGTAAGCTTCTACCTGAACATCTGACAACAGAAAATGGCCCTCTAATTGGTGCTTTTTGTCACATGAATCCATTCATGGTAGAGGAAAAATATGTTTGCAGTATTCATACAACACAATCTCATTTCAGAGTTAATTCTCATTTCATGAAATTTTATGAGACTGTGTTATTTATGAGCAGATGCAGCCCCATCCCCAAACTGACTAAACAACAGCAGCTGTGGGCTGCACCATCCAAACCCAAAGAGGAGGTGAAGTGGTTCTCATGGCTGGCTGGCTTCATATGCAGGATACTGTGATTCGGACGATCTTTTGCCCAGGATGAACACGAATCCGGACACAATTTTGTCAACGAACACAGGATTATGTTGTTTGCAATTCTTGTGTGGCAGGTCTGAACGGTGAGCGGTGTGATGTGTGCGAGTTGGCCTGGATCTCATACTCAGTGGTGCTGCTGACAAAGCACTCTAATGTGTCAATATGAAATATGTGGAAGTCAATGTGCACATCAGACACTATCAATATAAAGCTGGGAGCTGCTGAAAAAGTGTGCTTGATTAATCTTTCAAGGTAAAATGTAAGTAATTTCTGTTTATTATTTACAGTCTTATTTTTCGGAACTTGGCCGTCATTTCTACCGGTTGTGATAACACTGTAATGTAATTGCAAAGCTCTGGGAACAAGATGACATCACTGCAAAAAACGTCCATGGGGCGAGATGAGCAGAAGGACAATCAGAGAGGTTGTAAACAAACCAGCAGTTTAACAGAGTCAATTTATTTTGAGGTAACTACTCATCTAATACCTAATAGGGTCATTGCCCCTCACCGTCTGATACGGTCGCAACGCACTTTCAACTAACTCCAATGTAAACTCACCCGGGTCATTATTAGACGCTCAGAGCGGCTGATGTGGTATAAAGAGCGAGAAAGTCCACACAGGGCATGTGGGCCTGGTGGTGGATAGACAAACAGATACAAGACTTTCAGCCAGGAGACGCTGCTTGTGTCAAGCGCAAAACGAAAAGTAAACTTTGTCACGTGAGTCGTTAGTGTCGTTAGTCACTAGGTTCGCTAGTCATTTGGTCGTCACGTCAAGTTAACGTCAAACACTCTTTTCTTAAACCTAACTAAGTAGTTTTGTTGCCTAAACCTAACTTCCAATGAAGACCGAATTGTTTTTTTTTTGGAAAAGTGGAAAATGACACACCAGCTCTGACACATCCAAAACTGACGCTAGAGGGGTACCTGGAGCGTCCTGGTTTGAAGTGTCGGGCTACTAATCAAATTAATTTGACGAGTTGGGAGTGAGAATGTGCTGCATTTTATATATATATATATATATATATATATATATATAATTGTCATAAAGATCAAATCCATCTTAGTCCCATCAACCCAGTGACAAGATAATCAAATTGTTGATGGTGTCAAAAGTTGAGCAGTCACTGTGTCTCCAGTTGTGACAAGTTTCTCCACTTTTTGATTACATTTCCCAAAGTGACACATCCAATGTTGTTGCCTACTGAGGAGATGATGAGCAGCAGGTTATCTTGAGCTCAGCATGAGGGTTGCCTCGCTGCAGATATCCTGATTGGTTGGTGTGTGTCTGCACACTGAGAAGAAGATGCCTTCACAGCCTGTTAGACAGTTCAAGCTCTACTCGAAACACCAACTTTCTTCTAAAGTATAGAGACAGTGTGAGTCAAGTTTCCTCAAACGAATGCTCTGTTAAAAGTTTTGTTTTACATATAGAATAACAACTGCTGCATTCAGTGTGTGAATACAATGTTTGTATAATCAGCCAAAGCAGGTGATGCTTATCTGTAAAATGAGTGAAAGTGTTTAAAACGCTTACTATTTTTGCCTTATACATTTCCTCTAATTAACCCTGTCTCCTACAAAATTACATTCCCATACAAACTACTCTGCACTCTCAATTACGGTTCGAGGGAAGCCTTAAGTTTTAGGAGACAGGGCTGCCTTAATATGAATCATTGATGAACTTCTCGTATTTAATAATTGACAATTAATAAGGGTGGGAAGTTCAATCGCCCGGCTCCTCCTACCCACATACCAAAGACACTTGGGAAAGACACTGAAGCCCAAATTGCCTCGGATGGTTTGGCAGCACCTTGCATGGTAGCTTGCTGCTGTCTGTGTGTGAGTGTGTGTGTGTGTGAATGGGTTAACGAGAAGAATATCGTAAAGCCCTTTGGATAAAAGCGCACTATCAATGCAGCTATTTATTCTTTATATGCGGGAACTGAGGAAGTCATATTTATGATACAAGACAGCCTACAACTTTGTATCGATAAACCGAAGTGTGGCCATCTGCTGTCCTTACATCACCATAAGTGGAGCCGCGGAGAAGAGCTTGATGCTTATTAAAGGGCAGCACAGAAACATGTGAGCGTGATTAGTTGTCTGTCAATGCGCGTCAGCCCTGCGATAGTCTGGCGGCCAATAATATGTTGTAAGAATGGTTGCACTGAGACAAAAGTTGAATCTACTGTTGATTTAAATGTTGGATCATTTCTTCAAGGTGAGATTCGAGATTGAGGGCGATCTAACTGCGTAGGGTGGAGTTTTATTTCAAATGTTTGGCAGTCCCTCCCCTGTGGTAATATGAACAAATAATTTAAAAGCTTCTGATGGTGGTTCAACATAAAACAGACAGTTGCCCTGAGGGCAAAACGAAGAGTTCATTCTGGCTATGAACGAATCATCATCCTGGCATTGGAACAGAGCTGATATATCATCATCAAATCAAATTTATAATACTTATGGAAATAAAAAGTGTGGGGTTTATGGGGGGCCATAACCTTTCCTCTGCTGATAAAAATCCTGAGCATTACTGTTGCCTAATATAGGAGATTATAGTGTGTCTAATGTAGAATTAATGTAAGTTTTTAATTAGCTAATCTCCAGTGGTATCACGTTTAATATTCATGTATGGCACAGTGGACAACTATTATACAGTACAGTGTATCTATGGCTAAGGTTACTCCCTCTCGTATCTTAGAGCACTGGCGACACCTTGTGTCAGGATGGGTGTCCGTTTCACAGCAGAATGGAAGCAATTCATTTTGTAGATGAAAATCACAGTACTGCACTTTAAAATGATGTACCGTGCTGTGTCTGTGTCCGTGCAAATTCTAGTGGTTTACCTGTAGCCTAAACTTCATTGAAATATCTTGCAACAATAATTAATCCGTGCTTGTTTTCCCTAAAATTTTCAGAAATTAATTGAACGCTTCTCCGATCAAGAAGCGCAATTCAGCGTCTTCGTGTTTGAATAAGAAGTTATAATAAAACATGACGTCGCCCTGCTTACAAGTTGCATAAAGCTAATTGAGAATGTAAGTAACACCAGGGCCAATGCTAAAATATATGTGTATATATATATATATATAGGGTTTATTGGAAGGTGCCGAATTAAAGAATGGCTCCCAAAGCGTACTGTGGCCTGAGGAGTTGTCTCATCTAAGTTGAACACATTTGGGTAAAAATGAGACAACGTTAAATTCATACGTTTGTAAAGGAAGATTTGTCACAAGAGAGAATGGAGTGCATCTGTGCCTGGTTGTAGCCGGTCCCACTGCAGAATGTGAATGTTTTTAATAAAAAGCTTGCTGTATTAATAAAGCATATATGAAGTTAGTATTATAGTCTGGGGGCGTTTCTGCCCCTGCACCAGTTGCGGGAGGACCTTTAAGTGGCAGTAGACCTGCTTCTGTAACACCATGAGCAGATCCTCCAATTGGCCAATCGGAAATGATAACAACCCTGCCGTGATGAGGAACTACGCGCTCATTGGGTGCCCTTTGTATGACGCACAGAGTCGAGCAGCGCGGATTGGTCGCTCGCTCACCTTTTTATTTCTGCAGGCATCCCACCACTTTTGTACCGGAACACCAGCAACCTACAGGTACAGAAGCCGACTCTTTTAAATTACATATATAACGTTATATTAACAATCTGACAGTGGAGTTTATCTGCTAACACCACCGTGTAATGGGACGTTTTGTGTTGCATTTATCAGGGTAGTAATGTTTAGCTTTCGGTGAAGTTGTCACACGTAACGGTCGGTCAGGAAGTTGTATAAATGTGACATCTTGATTACAGAATGAACGTAACGTACACGAATGGTTATTATATATTTATTTATATGAGTTCGTGTCACTCTGTGGTTCATGTGGCTTAGTGTTTATGCAGAAATTACATCCGTTGTAAAGTGGTGGATTCAGGATCTGGACACATCAGGGATCAGAGAGACAAATCCAGGAGTCCAGTCAGAGTCGATCAAGACAATAACATAAGTGTTCATTCATAACACTCGTTCGCAATGTTAATGATTTATTATCTGCATGCATTGTAGTTTGCTAAAAATCTATATTTTTTTATTTATTAATTGTTTTTTTTATTACATTGTCAGATAAAACGTTAACAGGCGGTTTGAAACAGTTTATAAATGTGTTTAATTCTAATTAAAACATGTACCTTTTTTTAAGTCTAACCTCAATGTCCACTTATTACATTTCCTTTAGAGCTTTCAGCCTCATATTATGACTTTCATCAGCAGAAGGAGTTTTTTTTTTAGTTGAAGACTTTTCTAACATTTAGTAACTGTGTAATATTATGCTGTCAATCATTTAATATCAATTTTACACCTGTTATGAATACCTGAAAGGCTGTAGTTGACAAGTAACACTTATTAAACACTTGCAACCTAATACATATTGTGGTGTGTTTTAAACCATGCATAAATAAACACACAAAGTTTTTCCATAAACATGTCTCAAAAGGTTCACACAAGAGATGACCACAAACAATGGGGCTTCTGGGAAACGCAGTGCTCTTGGCATCTTTTTTATAACGTGTGCTCTCTCCATACTTCACAGATTCGACCATGGATCTTGTGCTGGACGTTGCCGACTATTACGTCCTGTCCCCGTATGTGTACCCTGCATCGTGGCCTGAGGGCGGGGCCCTGCGGCAGATTATCAGCCTGTTGGTGCTGACCAACCTCGGGGCTGCAGTCCTCTACCTGGGCCTGGGAGTCATCAACTACTTCCTCGTCTTTGACCACAGTCTAATGAAACATCCACAATTCCTAGAGGTATGAACTTAAGCCTATATCTTCATTTTATGATCTGCGTGATAGCACTGCTAAACTCTGACATTATTGCCAAATAAACATGATTTGTGTTGGCGTGAAGATACACCCCAGCACTTTTTGTGTCTCAAATTAATACTGCTGCCTTTTAAATGACTTTCATAAGCAAACAAGATCATCAGTGAGAATATTGGCTATTTCTATATACAGTAGTTATTCTTAATGCCTGTCATGGGATCAGTTGGAAATCAGACAATATGATGCATCCAGCCGACCGCGCACAGACCCAGATCTGGTTCTGACCTGCAGTCGGAGCTCCGGCGGGAGGTGGAGGGCTTCGCTCCCGGCAGCGGGAGGCCACTCCTCCAGACTGGAGCAGAATGCCTTGCTGCTCTGCCGGTACTACCGCTATTTATCCTTTTTGCCAAATCCATTTTGTATTTTTTTTTATCCTACTTAGAATCAGGTTCAGAGGGAGATCAAATATGCGATGACTTCTCTTCCCTTGATCAGCATCCCCACAGTGGCCTTGTTTTTCGCTGAAGTCAGAGGATACAGCAAACTGTACGACACTGTCGATGAATCTCCGCTGGGTGAGTTGAAGAACGACCTCACCAGCTTTCAGTTGTTCTGTTATCTTGTTGTTTACAAGGACGTACCAAGTGTGGTGACGTGGTCTGTGTGCTTTCAGGTTGGCCGGGGCTCTTCCTGAGTATGATCTCCTTCCTGCTTTTCACTGACATGTGTATCTACTGGATTCATCGCTTCCTACATCATAAGAGTATTTACAAGGTGAGTACAATTGTGGGAGGGGGAGGGTTTCTTTATTTGTCCAGGTTTCATCTCTGTTTGGCAACTTCTTGTTATTTAGTGGCAGATATATTCACCAAATAACATCAGCAGATAATATAGGCCCAGCCAAAAGGTGCATCGTTATACTTAGACCAAATAAAGACATATTTCATGTTTTATTGAATGTTATTTTGTATGTGTGTGTATATGTATATATCATTTTGATCTCCAGAAAAGGCCTTTACAGACAAAGACATGTACATTACTTGATTTATTTGGGATTTGGGAGGTCTAATGTTGTATAAGATGTATTGCCAACACAACACAAATAAAGAGCAGGACAGCAGGTATGAATTATTATTTTGTCATTTAGCCCCTAACCAAAGTTATACAACAGTATAGTAACCACATTCACTGCATCTCTTCTTATCTCCATTATTCATATCTTCTGTAGTGTCTTCACATGTTTTTATAATAACCATATATAAAAGGATATTATATAAAATGTTTTTTAGAGAAAGCAGTTACTTTCTCTCTCTCTGACCTCTTTGCCTTCTTCTCCCCGACAGCTGTTTCACAAACCACACCACTTGTGGAAGATCCCCTCTCCCTTCGCGAGCCACGCCTTTCATCCAGTAGACGGCTTCATGCAGGGACTCCCATACCACATCTACCCCTTCCTCTTCCCCCTCCACAAGGTGCTCTACTTGGCCCTGTACGTTTTCGTCAACATCTGGACCATCTCTATCCACGACGGTGACTACCGCGTCCCCAACGTTCTGACGAGCGCCATTAACGGCTCGGCTCACCACACTGACCACCACCTCTTCTTCGACTACAACTACGGCCAGTACTTCACTCTGTGGGACCGCCTGGGAGGCTCCTACAGGCACCCGTCGGCTCTGATGGGGAAGGGTCCCCATGATCTGATCCGGAAACTCCAAGCGGACGGAAAGTTAGGAGACTGCAGAGTGAAGGCTATAGGGCAAGTGAATGGAGACGCTCAGAGAAGAGTCACATTTAAAGAGGAGTAACAGAAGGGGAGGTTCCATTTAAATGCTGAAAGTGATCAATATTTTTATAAAGACAATGTGCTACACCCATACTCAGCTGGGAAACAAATCGCAGCATCATTTCAGTTCTTGTATTTGCCAAATATGCTGTTGTGAGATTTTAAACACTAGTGGATACATGTGAGATGTTTCCCCCCTGGGTTCTTATCATTAGAGGCAGGCTTTGATATCAACACAGAATAAAATGTTGGCATTTTACATTTCTGAACCAAAATCTGTTTCATATCAACATTTCTACATTAGTGCATATTAGAGATGCACCAATACCGATATCTGATATCGGTCCGATACTGAATCAAAGAGCTGGATCGAGCATCGGTGACAGAAGGCTGATGTGGTATAAGATACCATTATTTTAATAAATAACAATTCTGTACATGAATATCTATGTTGTTGTTTTTTGTTACATTTGTTTTTAGAAGTTTTGGCAGACTTTGATTAACTGTATTTGTGATATGTCAAAAACAAACGTAATCCGGGAGAACATATCCATCCATCCATCCATTATTCAAACAGCTTATCCTATTCAGAGCCGCGGGGGGGGAGGGCTCATCGCAGGGCCGACACATAGAGACAGACAACCATTCACTCTCACATTCACACCTACGGGCAATTTAGAGTCATCCATTAACCAAAGCTGCATGTCTTTGGAGTGTAGCTCCACACACACAGGGGCCGCCCAACCTGGGATCGAACCTGGGTCCGGAGAAAGAAATGTTCCCCTCCAAATTTACTCAGCCTTTTTATAATATGGGAAAAACAATTTTTAGGAGGCCAGGCTGTTGGGGTCGCTACATTCTTTGACAGTCCAATAAATAGAGCAGACTGCAGGTAAAAGTGGCCAAATTCTGAATTTTGTGTGAACAGCACAAATCCCATGGAATCTGATCTTTTTCATTCTGATTTGGGCCACTTTCATATGTGGGACTAAGTCAGTTTTCTTGCAGTGTGGATGTGTCTGAATGCAGGCTTTTACGTTGCTCAGTCTTAATGAGCATTTGTTCATTGTGAGTTCAGACTGAACTTGAAAAACATGTCAAACTGCTTCCACAGAAAAATTCCGTATTTTTCAACGATTTTCAAAATTGTGGAGATTCAATTTTCATGTCTTCACTCTGTCTGATGAGGTGATTCCATCATCATTAGTATGTGAATTACAGACCCTTTGTGTCAACAGATCCAACAGATCAGCTGATGAAAAACGTGTGATGTGGTTGAAAGCTCGGGGGGGAAAGAGCTAATTGGTCGACCCTGAGATTGGATTGTTTTATCAAACTAGAGCAATGCAGTTCAACAATTGATGGCTTGTTAGTTGTATGCAACCAAACTGATTTTAGATCACCATTCATAATTATATTTGAATACATCAATTTATTTCCCACTACAGTTTCGTCAAGCTTTTTAGTGTAAAATCCATGCAGCAGATTAAAGAAGAGTTGGATACAAAATCGACTTCCTGGCTTGTGCAAATGCTAGATTCAGTTTGATGTACAAGCAGGGAGAACATTAAATTACGTAGCGTCCTCTTCATCTTCTTAAGCCGTATATGCAAAAGTGCACATAAGAAAAACAGATCAACCAGAAAAAGCAGCTTGTTACAGCAGACATGATCACTCCATCTTCGGGGGCTTCCTACTCGTGCTGATGTTTGGCTCCCAGTCGCTGCGCAGTGTCGTCATGTCAGTGATGGAGATGATCTCAGCAGAAAAAGAAGGGCATCCAGAGGAAGGATCGCATGGCTGTCCCTGCTGCCATGCCTGCCAGCAATCCCAGAGCCAGATGCTCGAAGACTCCATCAAATGGGTCCCTCTGAACAACCACCTGGTGGGTTCCTTAGAGAAAAGACAAAGAGAAATCATTTCACTGTATTTGGTGGCCTAAAAGTAGTCAAAATGAAATAAGTTGAGTCTATGGTTGCTAAGTCGAGGGCAGTTTAGAGTTAGTTTTTGTGTGTCCTGCATCATTATGGTGAAATACCTGGTCCTGCTCCAGGTGTGATGTAGACAGTATGGTAGCTGTTGATGGGGACGGCTTGGTAGAAGTCGTCATATGGGTCGTATGTGAACACCTACAGGCAGAAAACCATTAGCAAACATCACTGAGTGAATTATGTCTCAGCTCTGACGGAGAACGATGGATCACTCACCGGGTTTCTCCTGGTGTCTAGCAGAGTCAGTTTCCACGCTCTGAAAAAGACATGAACAGGAAAGAAGCACTGATGGTTGTAAAGGGCTGTGGTGGAGGAAGTATTCATCATTTCTTAAGGAAAAGAACTGTGAAAAGAACTACAAGTAAAAGGTCTGCATTCAAAACCTTACTTAAGTAAAATTATGTAAGTATTATCAGCAAAATGTGAAAAGTAAAAGTACACATTGTGCAGTAATATATTTTCCGTTGACACCAGACCGGCTTTCATTTCCAACAATGCAATGCGGTTGTGACGACAGGGGTACTATAAAAGACAATGGCGGACAGCTCTGTAGCGTCAATACCGCTTACATTTAAGTGTCAGTAGGCCTATACAATTTAAGTTATAGGAATACACACTAAAGTAAAGTAAGTCTGTCAGGAACCCCTTGGAAAAGAGATTTTAAATCTCAATGGGACCATGTTGACTAAATAAAGGTTAAATAAAATAAAAAATACCTCAAGTACCTCAAATGTGTACTTAAGTAGGCCTAGTACTTGAGTAAATGTACTCAGTTGCATGCCACTACTGGTAAAGGGAGGCAGAGCAGACAAGACGAGAGTGAAGTGAGAGGACCTACATGGATTCATCCTCGCTGTTAGCACACAGGTTGACTGTTGAGCCGCTTGTGAGCTGAACCACGATGAGATTCTCCCTGGGATTGCTCTCCGGTGGACTCACACCTGCAGTTAAAGAAGAGATTCACCCAAACATGAGCATGTTGTCATCATGGCTTCTGTCAGTCAAAACCTCAAAGAAAGATGGAAGATCATACATTAAGTGTAGTTGGGTACAATTAAATAGTGCATTTTGGAAGACATCGACTATGTACCTGATTCAATTAAATCAGTGAAACACATGACCTTTTTATAAGATTTACAAACTAGTAGTCTGCTGATACTCAAACTGATTGTAGTGTTTATATTGTCAGTACTTTATGACTAGATGAAACAAAGTACATGATATCAAGACTCTTTAAAGAGTAGAGCCATTTGTAAGCCTTAAGAACAGCTTTAGTCATGTTGTCATGTTTTCACACTGGTACTGGAGGTCCATATAAAGCTTTAGGGACGTCTGCATGGATTTGATATCTACACCACGAAAGACATTTGGTTTGCTCTTCTTTTTGTGAATAATATTTAATATTTTTCTTAAGCTGGTCCTATTGTTATCCTTGCATGAAAGATCTGTGTTTGCGCTGATACGGGGCATCTGGTTCTGTGAAATGCTCTCGTACTCCTCGGCTGCTGAATGCCCCTGCAGAGCAATCCTCAAACAAAACCGGTGTTCTAGTTCCATACTAAATACTTGTTGTCTGCAGTACATTAAACTTCTGCTGCCTCGCCTATTTTTCACTTCTGGATCAAACGCAGTTGTATTTTTGTATTTGTTCTTCCGGTTTAGCGCTAGTAGTGTAAACAACGATGAATATTTGGGACTACACTGTGCAATCGGATGAAGGCCTGAAATTACATGAGGACATTTTGAATTACTTTGTAGTGTCTCTTAGTGTAGATCCTCCTCTATGAGGAACTTCAAAAGCACCATAGCATTATCAGTACACCTACCGATCAGACTCTTGACATTTATAATATGAGTTCATCTTAAATAAACCCGTCTGTCTGCTAACGAGCTGAACCCTTTCAAAATATGGATAGGAATAAAAGTGTAAAGTTTGGCGTATGTTTAAATAATAATAATGCTAACTTTGCAAAAGTAGTAAATTAAGCACTTTTGACGTGTATTGTGGATTTATTTTATTTATTTTTAAAGATGGACTTGCCGAAAAGGCTAAAGGCAGCTCGCTTTACCTCGACACTCCAGGCCCGACCTCACGTCCACGCATGCTGTCTTGAGGCTGACGCGGTGCTCCAGCTCTCGCCTGCTGTCAGTCTTATAGAAGCAAAGACTCCCGTCTATCCAAAGGTCACACCAGTTCAGCTTCCAGCGTTTTAAGACAGAAGCTAGAGGGGAGACACACGTCACAGTAAGTGGACCATCGGTGTTTATGCTGGAAGGGGTAGGATTAGTCAAAATTAAGAAATTGACCATTTATTGAGCTGAAATTGATGGTCAAGTAATTGTTGAGTCGGTGCTATGATCAATTTTAGAAGTAACGAAAGTTGTAGTTTCATAACAGGTACAGTTTTCACTTATACGTACTGTGTGTAGCATTTAAGGGGATCTGTTGGCAGAAATGGCTTATAATATAGGTATTGGAATTGTGCACTTATTATAAAAGCCAAAGTTATCATCCTTCCTTTAATAACACATATGGTTTGAATAATCCGGTCTCTACTCACTTTGTCTCCACAGCCAGCCTGACCTCAGGAGCGCCATGTGTCGCTGTTGTCCCAGTTCTTATGATAATAATGGAAATAATCCAGTCGAGGCAAAAGAAGAAGAAAAAATTAAGTTTTGGTGTTTACACAAGACTAAAGGATCCAGCAGCTGGTTTTGGACTCCTCTGACTGTGTTTACATTCCCTCCGTGCCCCAGACAGTGAGATACTGGTAGATTATTGTGGACTAAGGTTGACTCACTGGATCATTCTGGATTAAGAGAGTGTTTGGCCCCTCCCCCTCTTCTCATCTTCCTCACTCTTTCTTGACTGATCTGTCTTGTTGACTCTCACGACGTGTGCCATACCTTGTTTATATTGATGAATACTCTTGTTACATGCTCATAAACTAAACTCATGTGAACCGTGTCCCATTCATTTCTCTGCTCATATATAGCATGCTTTTACAAGTTAATCCCTGCACTTAAATAACAACCTGAGGATTAAGCTAATTGTCAGCCGGTTCAGTTATGAGAGTCTTCCCAAGATGTCGGCAGGGCGGGCTGTGACACTCTGGTGACATCATTTCCTTTTTATAGCTTCGAGAAAAAACTAGGCTCCTCCAGCTGAGTCACCTGATTGTCTATTTAGAGTAATTTCTTAATTCAGTTTATGGTTATTGTCTGCAGTGAAATAACTGTCAAACTCATCTCGGAGACCTTCTGTTTTTTCCATGAAACCAACTCAGCTTCTTTGTGACCATATTCCCCTGCAGTGACGAGTTAAAATCATTTAGTGTGTGAAATAGAGCATCCAGATATGCCACCTTGGCCACGCATTGTATATCTGTGAAGAGCTTTGTCGGCACTTGGACAGACACATCCACAACAACTTCAGACAATCTGGAATTGACCATAGCTGTGATCCGTGAGTTTTTTAGGAACAGATTGGTGTCTGTTGACTTGGAACATGGTGCTGTTGGAAATAATATTGAAACAATCTGTTTTTGTGCTGTTTCGGTAGTACAACAATATATTCATTGTAGCTTTTCTCTTGGTGATATCGGATATTTTCTCCAAAAACAAACTTTGGATCTCCCCAAATGTCTATTAACTGTGTAAATGAACTACGACACGGCAAACTATCCAGAGAAATTTTCTAAAAGAGACGAAAATCGAATGGAGTCTGGCGAGCTTTAAACCCTTCAGGACCTCAAATAAATGTAATTGATAATCATATACACAGACACAATAGTTCACTGTGGGTGCATTGGCCATTTAATGGCCAAATGGTGTGTGTCCGTCCAGCATCCCATACAGCAGGGGTTCTTAACCTTTTTGACCTCGGGGCCCAACTTTTCAAGTACAAAGTGTCCCGGGGCCCATTCAAATATTAACACTATTAGTTTAACTAATTGATCTCACTCTTGGTTTGATTTGTATTCAATAACTATATTGTTACCTGTTCAACTCCACCCCTATTTTGGAGCAAAACCGCCTAAAATGACATACCCAAATTAAAATGGCTGTAGCTTCTGAACCACTGTGACTATATGCATCAAAAGTGTCAGAAAACCTGTAGGTCATATAGAAACAGAGCAGTGGGCCTTTGGAGTCAGTAAAAATTGAAGATTTTTGTCCGCATAAAATAAAAAAAGTATCTTTCAGTATAAATAACTGCCTGTGGCTGTATCTGTACAGGTAAAGGACAGTATAGGGCTGTAACTACACTATCAGTGAACAACTGCCTCAAATTTGAAGAAGATTGGACAAAGTATGACGATTCTACAGTGTTTCTTCCATGAAGAGATCCAGGCGGAGCTCTAAAAGGATATTTGGAGACCCAAATGGACACATGGTAACCAAATGATATTCTGACACACTAAAGGTGTTTCTCCCTTTATATTTTGATATTACATTATTTTCCTTTTAGCCTTTGCAAATGCTATATATATATACATGGTATGTAATTGGCGGACTTACTGTGCGTAATGGCTGCGACTGAGCGCACGATCGAGTATGAGGGTAGCTCAGTTACGCAAGGTTATACGATGGTTGAAGGATCATAGAAAATGAGCATAAGGTTTGTACTTTAAGTACTAGTGTTTTCTGAAGCTACTAGCCCCATGGTAACATCCGCTAGCACATTGTTGGGTCTGTAATGTGTCTTTTTCCGTCGAAATACTGCAAGATCCGACTTGCAGCGGTTATGGCGACTTTGGACAGTGTGTGTTTGGGCTCCTTCTGTGAAAAATCCAAAAAGAATTAAAGAAAATCGATGATTTCTTTGCAAAGATGAGGATTTTGGGCATGCTGGGATACCAAACACGGCCATTTTTTGTGACGTAGTTTGCGGAAGCAAGCCGTAGGAACGGAACGGAAGGGGAGGGGATCGAGGACGCCGGTGTCCTCGCGGAGTTGAACAGGCAAAACCCTTGTCAAATACATGAGATGATACAATGTAATGATCACAAAGACATTTATTTATCATGTGTATGTAAACCTGCATACACAACAAGAAGCCCAACAGGCTTTCCCACGAGCGTTGGATGTTTCGTCGCTCGGTGTCGCTTTATTTTCATCTTAGTGGTTAAATCATGTAATGTTTATGACTCATTAAATGATTTAAAACTGCTGCCCTCTAGTGGTTAAATCATGTAATGTTTATGACTCATTA
>NW_022280075.1:2215796-2228350 GCF_004355925.1 Anarrhichthys ocellatus | reverse complement strand
CACTGCTGCCCTCTAGTGGTTAAATCATGTAATGTTTATGACTCATTAAATGATTTAACACTGCTGCCCTCTAGTGGTTAAATCATGTACTGTTTATGACTCATTAAATGATTTAACACTGCTGCCCTCTAGTGGTTAAATCGTGTAATGTTTATGACTCATTCAATGATTTAACACTGCTGCCCTCTAGTGGTTAAATCGTGTAATGTTTATGACTCATTCAATGATTTAACACTGCTGCCCTCTAGTGGTTAAATCGTGTACTGTTTATGACTCATTCAATGATTTAACACTGCTGCGCTGACCGCTGTGCATTAGCAGCAAAGAATACATTTAGCTGCCTGTTGAAAGCAGACAGCAGTTGTTTTGGCTATGCACTGGTATAATGGTGTGTGAAGAATTCATATCATACGGGAAGTTGAAACCGGTATACTGCCCAGCTCTAGTCTTTATTATAGTTTGGACAATTTTGTACCAATATCTGACGGGCCGGATTAAAAAGCCCAACGGCCGTAGTTTGCCCATGCCTGGGCTAGCTGAGTGTCTTCTTCTGCTTATTGTAGCTTGTTAAACAACTGACTCACGCATTACCGCCACCAGGTGGTGGGAAACTATATTGTAACTGAGCGTCTCATGGAGAACAGTAATATCTCTGGTGTCTTCAATTGATAACCTATGCGGTCCCGCGGCCCTCGCGGCCAACAGGTGCAAAATTGAATTTTTTTTGCGGCCCACAAGGTGGCGTTCGCGGCCCCATCGTGGGCCCCATGGTTAAGAATCACTGATACAGCACCGCTCCCAACGGCCACACTGGTGGCTAAAGTACATTTAGCTGATGATTAAATTTGCTTAATTGCAGGACTTTTACATTTAATTAGGTTTTTTATATATTTTTATTTCTACTGGTACTTTTACTTAAGTGATGGATCTTTGTACTTCTTCCACCACTGCTTTTTTGGTGGATGGCTCTTCACATACACGGTGGTCTGCTACTTTGTTTCTCCCTCCTGTAGTAGGAAAACAGGAGGATCCTTTTCGCCCCACACAACGCTGCCATCTGGTGGCAGCCTGTAGTAGATCTATTCCATTCCATTAAAGCCTCCGTCAAAATGTTCAGCTGCGAATCATTATAAATGAAGTAAAATGGATAAATACATGTCGAACTCAGACAACAGATATCTCTCTGTATTTGGTTACATTTTAACAGCTACTTTTCTTATTCAGCTTTTTCTCTTTTAAGTTAACACTCTAAAAAGGACCAAGCAACAGGACGTCTACATTTGAATGAATATGTACAGTATGTAAACTATAGTTTCACTGCATTAAATGTTGTCTTTAATGCTTGAATTATAATCTGTGTGTAGTCTTTGAAAATAATAATGTACAGTGAGGCAAACGGGGGAAAAAACAAGACATTTAAACAACGTCACTTCCTGAAAAGTGGGCGTGTCTTAAACTGTCAACTAACCGAAGAATAACAACAACAAACAGAACACCGAGGGGCTTCCGAGGACGGTGAGTGTAGTGCTCTCGAAAAAAACCGCATCAGTTACAAAATACAACGTGGAGAGTTACATGTAACGTTGATAATGACCCTAAATTGCAGTTCCTTGGTGAAGGTAGCGACACTGCTGCTACATTGCGCACCTTTTCGAGGTTGACTGTGACGCACTGTCGTGAGCATGTGTCTGTGCAATGGATACATTTCACATCCGCTTCTTCTAAAACGTCAACGTTTAAATTCGTTATTTTGTACATTCGTTTTGTGCACCAGCTACATTGTGCAACCATGGCCTCGGTCGTAAACGCCCCCAAACGTAACGTTACCGTGTTGAAGAATGTTTACCCAAACCAGGTTGAACAACCTGTTAGTTTAAACTGTCCTTGCTTGCTAGTTAGTGTATATTGAAGGTACAATAATATTTAAAAAAAAATTTTTTTATCGTTATAGGTCACCATTTAATTCGGCATCAGTTTGTCAATAAAAAGCAATTTGTTACTTTATGTAAAACTGTGAATCTTAACATTTTTTTTTGCAGTGTTGCCACTAAACTACACGCGGAGGGCAGTAGCGAGTAGTTTAAAAGTTGAACTGTTATTAGGAAAAATACCTTGCTGCTTGTTAGGTATGCTGACTTGATGAACTTTTAAACAACAGTTTCTATGTTAAATACCCAGGAAGTGTAACTGGTGACCTTTGAAATGTAACATTATGTGGAGAGGTTATAAATAGATGTTTTTCTTTTAATAATGGAGAATATCAACCTAGTCTGGCATGTGTTCATAAAACCTGTTTGGCCCTGCTAGGAACCCAGCTGGCACTCTAAAGTTATAATCCGCATAATGCAAGTTTCGTTTATTTTGACGTCTTCCTGCGTCGTTTTTCTTCCATTATGCAGCTGTAGAAGACTCTTAATATTTGCATGAATAAATTAGCTTTTTCTGGTTCCCAACCCCTCTTATAGCTCATTTTTTTGTTTGTTGTTGTTGTTTGCCTTCTCATTTCATCAAAGGTCTCATCAACATTTTCTCTAAGCAGCAGGGGAGCATGTGATCTGATGTGAAGTTGGAAAACAGGCTTCCCTTTGGTCTCTGCGACATCAGAGGTATGAATCAGGGAATCTGTGAAACAAGAAACTATCTATGACAGAAACATCAGACGCAGTCCGGACGTAACGCTCAGCCATTTTGCAAACACACCTCCTCAGGCGGGCTGAGTTTTTAAGATGATCAGACCCCGTTTGTCTGAAACCGATAGGGCTGATCGGGGTTGAAGGGAGTAGGGTCAGACCTGGGTGCTGTGTGTGTGTGTGTGTGTGTGTGTGTGTGGACGCACAAACTCACGGTAATATCCTCTGTTATGAATGATGTCATCACAAAATCATACCAAATATAAATAGTGTCTTTGTGTACTAATAGATGAATGCAGCATGCATCAATGTGAAAAGCTACTTTTAGGCCATTTTGCTTTAAACATTATCAACGAGATCTTAACAACTTTCTGTTAATCCGCTGATCGGTTAGTCAGCTAATTGTTTCAGCACCACACTAACATGACTTTCAGCAGGAACAGGTGGTGGAGCTGCACTCAGGAGTGCATCGGTGTCAACTGTGCACCTGTTCCTGTCAGTGCTGCGTCACCTCTCACGTTTCTGCTTCTGTGTCGGTCATTCTACTGCGTTGATGGGTTATTTTTAGACCTTTTTATGCAACACATACTCAGAAGAAAAGTATCTGCCAACGAGACCAAGTGAGATGGTGCGAATCCAGTTTACAGCCATGTCAATACCTGTACAGTACATATAGGCTATTAATAGTCATTGCATTTTTATTTCAACAGCCCACCCAGGCAGGGGGCTGCATATTAGCTTCAGCTAAACGTTCTGTATAGCGGCCTGACTGCTCGTTCCTGTGCATGTTTACCTTGTTTTCCTTTTTTAAAAACTAATGTTGTTGCTCCTGCTTTAACCTATGGCCGGATTATATGGCCGATCGGGATGAAAATAGGTACCAATGAGTTGATCGTGCTGACTTTCCATTATCTGGATAATCGTGAATATTGGAAAAAGCCATCCAGGTCGCCATCATGGTAGAGAAATGGAAATTAGAGCCTGCTGAAATGAACTGACTGTGTTTGTTTGCACCCTCTCTTTCTTTGTCTTCCCCTCTGATACCTGCTCAGGGCTGGGACCATGGAGTCGTCCTCTGATGAGGAGGAGGTGCGCACCTTCGTCCAAGTCCTCAGTGAGAAATACAGCCCGGAGAATTTCCCCTACGGCCAAGGAGTGGTGGTGATGCCCAGCCCGCAAGGATCCCCTGTGAAAGGTGAGAGATGAATGATGCCGGGTTTTACGTCATGATTACGATCACCGGGACTTGTGCTAAGTGAGCACTGACGTCGCCTACATCTTTACATTTTTGTATCGTCTGTTTGCAGATCGCCTGTTCTTGCCGAGCAGACTGGTTCTGAGTGACTCTGGAATCCGTAAAGCTGGAGACAGGTCCGACATTGCAGTTTTCTGTGCCCATGTGGTAGAGCTGGACCTGTCCCACAATCAGCTTAACGACTGGACAGAGGTAGGTGTCCTTCAAAGACTTAGAAAGCCTACAGGGAGACACACACAAGGTTTCTTTTATTGCTTCATTTTTTATTTATTTTTATTTCTGTTAATGCTTGTGGGTTTCCAGATCTGCGACATCGTTTCCAACATCCCCCACCTGGACTTCCTCAATCTGAGCATGAACCCTCTGAGCGGCGTAGAGCTGGAGCCCAGCATCGCCGAGGTGTTCCCCAGGGTCCGACAACTTGTCCTCATCAACACAAAAATCAGCTGGGACACCGTGCACACACTCACACAACATACGCCAGAGTAAGTGATCGACTGTGGTTGGTAATAGAATGACTGTACAGTGAAGTATTAAGACCAGTATACACAACAGATATTTGTCTTTATTGTGTCTATTCCACCACGGTGATCATGTCAAAGACAGTAATATAGCTGAAAGCTACACACGTTCACCTCTGCTGCTGTAAATACTCACCTGAGCGCCAAATGTGTATCAACCCGCAGCTGAAGATGTACTGCTGTTTAAAGTTACTGTGAGGAACTTTGAACTGGTTATGGAAGTCTCAGCTTAATTACCACGCATCTACATCAGATCATCAGCCGTGAGAGTGTCGATTTCTATGTCGTCAAAAATTGGTCAAAAATGTTTGTATTTCTCAACTTTAACCTACTGATGTCATCGTGCAGGCTGGAGGAGCTTTTCCTGTGCCTGAATGGCTACAACACTGTGTCCGAATCCCAGACGTCCTGTCCGTCTCTACGCCTGCTGCAGATCACAGACAACCAGCTGCAGGAATGGGCCGAAGTGCGCAAGTTTGGGCAGATGTACCCGAGTCTGAGAACACTGGTTCTGGCCAATAACAGTGTGGACTCTGTGGGGGACAATCCCGACACACTGCAGCGGCTCTTTCCCAACCTGCGCAGCATCAACCTCAACAACTCGGGTCTGAGAGGGACGGGGGAAGGCTGTGCACATTTCATCCATACATTGTTCAGTATTCAGTGCATGGTGGGAATTTTTTATATTTTCTGTGGCCCTAAAACTCTGTGATGTTGCGTTATTCAGGGCTTAGCAAATGGGAGGACATTGAGAGGCTGAATTACTTCCCCAAGCTGGAGGAGGTCAAAGCAAAGGGGATTCCTTTATTGCAGCCTTACGCCACCCACGAAAGACGTAGCCTCCTTTTAGCACAGTGAGTCTGAACTTGCACACACACACATCAAACCCTTATTACTCTCCATGCAGGATCACATGTTTTCTTGTTTCCTATCTAATCTTCATACTTACAAACGTCCCTGCCTGCAGGCTGCCATCTGTCGTGCTGCTGAACGGGAGTTCAGTGTCAAAGGGAGAGAGAGAGGATGCTGAGAGGCTTTTCATCCGTTACTACCAGGACTACCCAGAACAGGAACGTCCTGAGAGGTACTCAGACGTTCAGTATGCTTGTACTATACACACACACACACGTTTATCACCGTACTCCTGATTTTGATTTTTTTAGTGATTGGTGATGTGTTTTTCATGAGTTCTACACTCTTGAATGTTACTTCTTCCATCTCCATCACCAGTTAGTTACTCGTGCTTCAATGCAATATTAAGGTGTGTGATATAGTGATATAGAATACTTGCATTTCATCCTCCCTGGCATACAAGGTCAGATTCAAATACAAAACATATTTAAAATAACAATCAGTGTATGCACTTAACTGACAGAAATGGGCCTTTATTGAACTATTTGAAACTAACATAGTATGTTACAGATTAAAGAAGCTGGTCAGTGATGCCCCAAGTAATACTTTGTATTATTATTGGAATATCAAACTAGGCACACACATTGTGACCTAGTAACAGGCCTCCAAGTACGACATGGATGGTATTAAACTATTAATAGTAATACTAGGTGGAATAATGGGAGTACAATTTAAAATATGAAATTTAATTAAATAAACTTGCAGTAAGATTGGATAAAAGGACACAGACTACTTAAAAGCAAGATTAAAAAAAGTGTAATTATTACCATTTTGTCCTTCTTTTGGATGTTTTCAACAGAACTAGAATCAATCCTTCTGCATGTATTGACCCTGCGAGGTGGAGCTTTGTGTGTATTTGTATCTACCAGGTATTTATCACAATGATAGTCGTTGTTTTCATAGCTCTTATCATTCAGGAGCCTGAATATGTAGCACCAAGTGCTTCCAAGTTCACTGTGAACACCTGTGAAGTTGTAACAATAGCAACAACCCACTCCTTGTCCTCAATATATTAACAGTATGTGATATAATATTTGTAAAGCCCTCCTTGAAGGGGGGGGGGGGGCTGACAGCGGTCAAACAATTGCCAGTGCTCTTCACCGACTGCATTCCACTTAACCTCAGCAGAATGTTGGAGAGGGATTTGTGGAGGAAGGTGTAGTCTCTGACTGGGGGAAACTAACCTTTGGGAGACAATGCCACCAGTCTCTCCCTGCTCAATGAGTCCTTTGTGGAGGGAATTCTCTGATTGGAAAAGTGATACACAAGGTAGCAGTTTTGTTTTTTTCATGTATACACCTACTCTGTCAAAATCAAACCTTAAGTTGAGAGATTGATTTGTTTTCTGATGTCACTGGAGCTGGAATGGAGCTCCTCGCTATGAAGCACTTTTTCTTATGGCAAAGACAAGTGCTCTTTGGCCTTTGTGAAGATCCAAGACGTATTTTTGGTAATGATGCTGCACATATTGTATGTCACACATAGCATCATGTCCCGTTCGCCACCGCTTCCTGTTAGTGACTGCTACGTATTGGTGGTCTTGTTTTGGAGCCAGGTTCTCGGTGTAGGTCCGAGGTTAGGGATCACCGTGACTGCATGTGGGTGCTACGGGGGTGTCGGACACACTCGGTAAGCAGTGAACACACCGATATCCCCTTACCTTCCGGATTGGAGCTGTGGCCTTGCTACCCAGAGAGATCAGAGCCCTGCAGGGTGGGTCACAGCCTCTAAAGTGAACAAATCCGACACAGCCTGGCTTTGAGTAACTATAAACGCAGCTCAAACCATAAATCAGACAGGTAGAGACTGATACACCTCAATACTCTCTAAAGGATGTGCAGAGAATTGTGAATAATCTGGGTAAAGGTAAGGAAAGGGAGTTGTGGGGAAAAACAAATATAAAGAAACAAATGTGTTGGCTGGACAGGAAGGATTAGCTGCAAGGAATAAGTGAAAGAGAGGACTGGGTTGAAAACGAAATCTGAGTCAGAGTATCCAGTAGAATAAGTAGAGAGGGACTGAAAGGAACGCTGGACCTGGAACAGTGGATATTGAGGGCCAGCCTGGGAGGGAAGAGAAGCAATCGACATTTTAACTTTTTAAGCAGGTTATCTTTCAGCCAGAGGACTGGAGTGTGAGAGGATGAAACGGCAAAAGAGATCTGCTCTAGATAGGGTCAGTATCGGCTCCATAACCTGTCGTCGGCTACTTTACTGTCCATTATCGAAGAATGCTTGAAAAGACAACTGGAATGCCTTGTTATCACCTGCAGCGTTATTTGCTCCATTATACCATGCTAACTACCTTTAAATGAAAGCCTGTTTAGCTAAATGGCTTCTCTTAGAATGGCACTTTGTGCACTGTGGCCTTAGAGGAGAATTCCCAGGGTGGACCACAGGTTTTGGCCAGAAACCCCATGGCCAGGGGATCGGCTTTGTAGGGGAGTTTTTAGGGAGGAGAGGGAAATTGCTTTGATTGGCCCAGCTGTTACAGTAGCTTTGAAAGCACAGGCCTTTTCTCCTGGATTTTATTTAATCGTTCCTGGGTCCTTATCTCAAAAACGCATTCCCCTGAGGTGGCTGAGAGCTTTCTCACGGCAAGCAAGAGGCAGAGAACTCAGTGTTTCTCTGCCTCTAAACACACACACACACAAGGGAAGCTTCGATTTACCTGTTTTTATGCTCGTTTTTAAGTGGAAATGCCCGAAATTCAAGGAGAGATATGAAATATAGCACAAAACATTTTTGGGCTGAGCTGGAGGAGTTGGAACAAAGAATAAGAGAGTGCATAATTGCAACGTCCCTGGCTTGAGTCCAGACAGGGCCGCTTGTCGTATATCGCCCTCCTCTGCACAACCATAGCGGCTGATTAAACACAACACAGGGTAAACGTGGAAGAAAATAGTCTAGAGCCCTAAAACCACAAATGCAGCGGGTCAATCTATTTGTTTTAGCGGCGGTGGTAGATTTATTATTTGACTTTTGGGACTTTGGAGAAAGCCAGGAGAGGTGTTTCCTCCTGCTTCCAGTCCTCATGCTTTGTGCTTATACTCATGGAGAGAAAGAGGATAAGTGTATTTCCCAAAATGTTGATTTATTCCTTTTAGTTTTAATGGAAATAGTCTTCACTCAAATGAACAGATATTGACCTCTTAATAAGAGTGTTTAAAGACCAACATGATCATATGATACAGGTTACTTTTTCTAGTTCTATTCAGTAGTCTTTACAACGACAAAAAAAAAAAGCAAAAACCCGTCAGTGATCTGACATGCTTCCTTCCAGGTACCACAGCCTTGTATCAAAGTATGGTCAGTTGGCCCCACTGGCGGAGGTGGACCTGAGCCCCCGCTGCACCATGGTGGATGTTCGCCTGGGTGACAGGGTGGAGGCCGTCAGCCTCCGCCTGGAGCAGACGGTAGGCGACCTGAAGAAACAACTCCGAGCTCTGCTGCAGCTGCCCACCAGTGGGATCAGGCTCTTCTACATCAACCGGGAGATGTGTTCGGTCTTGGGACCAGAGGAGTTGAAGTGGGGCAGCCGGGCCCTGCATTCCTACAGCATCCGAGATGGGGATGAGATTCTCGTCGTGCCCAAAGTCAAAAGTCACTGCAGCTCCTCCGATCTTTGAGTCTGCTTTTGGATGAATCGGTCAGACGAACACTTACTTTGACTTCAGCCTTTTGTAGATTGAATGAGAAGGTGAATTTGTTCAGCTTTGAATCTAGAGATGATCGCTGTCCACCACACTGAATAAATACAGTAGTGTATTTGCACATAGGAGTTCCACATTCACAAAGCGTGTATCTTTTGAGTGGCACATTTCTGTGTTGCTTGAGGTAAGACTGCAGTTTACATCTCAATTATGAAAAATATCATGCAAATCTAGACATGGTACAAATAGTCCTCCTGAAAGAAAAAAAAAAACAGCTGCCAAAATTACCAACTGAATGCACAATTTGCACTAAATCTATATTACAATTGAAGTGTTTATCTGATTAGGTTTAAGATTTTAGGATGAAAAAGCTTCCCCTTGCTTGCGCCATGCATGGGACTTATTGGTAATTATTTGAGTATTAAAAAATAATAAAAAAAATCTTTTTGTGCCTGGGAGAATTCAGCTAGGGTGAAAATCATTCAATCTACTCCTATAAAGCCAAAGCAATGGCAAACAATGAACCCTAATCATGCAGTGGCCAAGCTGGCTGGATGTACATTTTATTTAGATTTTCATGATGATGACGAGCTCAAAGATGCTTCTTTTCTTTATCTAAGCAAACTGTGTTTGCCCGCAAGAGTGTTCTTTGCCAGGAACATGAGTGTGTGTGTGTGTGTGTGAGTAACACAAATCTTTCCCCGCTTCTTCCCGTCACTCAGATCACTCTCTTTCCACTTGCCTCTTAATAGCAGTGAAATAACCCTCGGATAACCCCCGAGCTGAAATCATAAATGCGGTGTGTCGGGGGATAACGCAGAGCACATTGGAGCTGCTGCTCAGTCAAGACGCCCCGGCAGAAAGACGAGACAAGTCTGAGGTGAGCTTGGGTCTGTGAGCGAGAAAAGAAGGAGCATCGATGCTCAAGTTACCGCAGGTCTTCTGGCCGTCCAGCCCATGAATGAAGTAGCTCTCTCCCTGCAGAGGCGGCTGAGAAGCGATGAGGCCCAGTCTGTATGGTAACCACACACCCGCCCGACCGCTGTGTCACGGACACTTCCGCTGCATTTAGGTTAGAATGGGTTCTCGTCCCTCACCCATTCACCTCAGTCTCTCCTTCACATCCGTCTTACAAACCCGACACTTCCAGTGTCTGCTGTTTCAAAGGGGGGGGTCGTGGCAATTGACAGCCTCTTCCACTGCAGCCGCAATATTCATGAAAGTTTTTCACATGCTGCTGTAGGGTGGGTGGGCCTAAGAGCTCCCCAAAATTGAAGCCAAAACATCTCCGTCTGGCGGTAAGCTTAGGAAGCACTTTATTTAATATGCAGCAGAGTTTTCTATGAGCGGAGCACGCATTTTAAACGTCACCGTCATCATCGATCACGTTCATTTAATTAATTTTGGGAAGCCAAAATTGTGATCGTGCTTCATTTTGCAGCCCTACTGAGTGCAGATCGCCAAATCCTGAAAGAAGCTGAGTTTTGAGAGTGAGTACAGATGTTGCTCGCTGTGTATTCGTAAACATAAACGGTGTATGGTGGCCAATAAATGTAAGATACTGACTTACCCAAAGCCTTTTCAAGAGTTTTCTATAACATCATTTAAAAGAATCACTTGGGTTTAATCTCGTAGTCCAGACATGTCAGGCTGATCGCAGACTCTAAATTAAATGAGTGTCAATGTTTCCCTGCCTTTTGCTCAATGCATGCTGGGATATGTCCCAGTCTGCGCGACATTGAATAGCTCCAACCTTTCACCGCGTGTATAGCACGTGTGCAGTGTAAATTGGGCCCAATGTCAAATGAAAAGATGATCAATAAACGTATTTCTAAAAAGCAGGAAAGTCTTGCACAAGCCATTTATTTTCAACTTTGGAGGGCAAAGGAGTTCATGTTTGAAATCACGTTGGGTGAAGTGAGCTGAAGGGATACAATGTTTCACTTAAACACAATTATAAGGGAAGGGTGGCTTTCTGTTACCAAAACTGTGTGAAAGTGTGTTGAGTGCCGTCTGGATCGCTCCTCCTACTCGTAGCGTGTAGTTGATAACTGGAAGTCTCTTCTTGTTTTTTTCTGGGTTTCCTCACATGCATAATACTACATTATGATTGAGTGCATTCTAGAGTTGTTCCGGTACAAGTAGCGGAAATGTTCAGTCTACTGCCAGAAATGCTGGATTGGATATCGGCGAGTATACGAGTCTATGCACCGATCCGATACCACGTTATCATGTCACTCACTTGCCCCCTATGTTCTCCCTGATAATGTTACATTGTGAACAAACAAATCTGGTTAAAAACATTAGCAGTGGTCACTGGTGGGCAGCACAGTCCTGCTTGGTTAAATAACAGAGCTAACAACAAACATTAATGGAGGTTGCATTGAGTTACCCTATAATCCGTTCATGCTCTATTCAGTGACAATGAGATGTGGTATCAGAACATCTCTAGTGCTTACATGGGAAGTAATGGGATGAGAATAAAGCATTTTATTTCTAAAGCAATGTTTGATGTGTTGGTGGTTTGCATGTGCGGATATTTTTTGATATATGTGTGATTTAAAATGTGTACGAGATGTGTCATTCCAGGGAAACTGTGTTTCCTGTGTGTTGTTTATGGGCATTTGTAATTTTGACACTTTTAAAGTATTATCTGTGCTCCTCTTACCCTCACTTTTATCCTTCAGTAATACCAAATACAAAGATTATATACAGATTTTCAAATCTAAAGATAGTTGCTTATCTATGATACAGTTTGCCTTGTGTTGTTGTGTTAATTTATCATGTTTGTTTTCTGTTTCTCAAATGTGTATCTAAATATTTTTGATGGTAAATCCTTGTTTTCTTTCTTGAGATCATCTTGCCATATCTACACCTGTACTGTGTAATGATGCTTTCACTTAATAAATAAATAATAAATAATAATTATTTCAGCTTATTCCAGTGTTTCATTTTTACAACATCGCTGTTTATATGTACTGTATGTTTTGATGGACCATCACATTTTGATCGGCTGTCGGTGCTAGATGAGAGATAAGATAAACTAAATTCATTATAATTAATCCTCTGCCTGGCCAGTAGTTGTCAAGCTGTATGTCTTGCTCTGGATCAAAGTTTTAGCCAGACTAATGCACCAACAATCATCTTTATCCAAACTGTCACAGGGAAATAAACACTTAACAAACACTCATCACTGCATTATTGCAATAACTATATAAATATTCAGACTAAATTAGTACAATAATAAAGCATCTGGTCTGAAATAACTTACATGTTACCTACTGTTGACCATTTCAAGGTCTTGAATGAAAGACAAGAGCGTCACGTTACAGGCAGAACGTACACGTGAACACTTGGTCATGGAGAAGATGGTATTCTGCAGATCTTCTCTCATTCTGGCAGGCAGGCAGGTTTTAGTCGAGCTGCGAAAAATCCATTCCATACGTGTCAGGCGGTGTTGTGTTTCTGGGGCATTCCCTCTTATTTCCCCCCTCCTCTTCCAAGCAGCATGGCTCTAATCCTGTGTGGGATATCTAAGCCAACCCCCCCCCGCGATCTGAAAAGAAAGACGAACCCCCCCCCCC
>NW_022280075.1:2179831-2215696 GCF_004355925.1 Anarrhichthys ocellatus | reverse complement strand
CCCTTCTCAGAGTTCGGGAGTTAAGGTGCTCTCCACATATTATTGGATTGTAACAAAGACCTAAACGTAGACATTGATGCACTGTTCAGAAATACAGTAGAAGCTGTTTTACCTTGGTGACTGGTTTGGAATTATGAAAATCCAAAAATCACCTCCAAGTAACTACTGAAGTTCTTAAGGAGCTTATCTGATTTCTATCTCCAAATCTGTGTATCACTCATAAACTAAGATAAGATGGTGACCAAAGTAAACACCTGCTTAGCATTGTCATTGGTAACGTTAGCATGCTGATGTAAGCATGCTGACGTCAGCATTCAGCTCAAAGCACCGTTGTGCCAAAGTACAGTCTCTCAGAGATGTTCACGAGGTCAAGTTAGACTTTGGTTGGAAGATAGATGCGGTTGTTTTGTATAGATCACACCTTGCTGCGTAAACAGGACCCGGCTGCACGGTTGGTACTCTGATCTGCCCTTGATCTGCCCCATTGCATTATGAAGTGGGATTGAGGGCAGGGGGGCTGAACAGGGCCTATTGTGTGCCGAGGTGAAGGAGTCGCTAGGGTAAGAAGGTTTGGGTTACTGGAAGGAGGTTCACCATTGTGAATGGAAAGGAAGGAGAGGAGGGCAGGTGCAGAGCCAACCGCTGGGCATCAGGGTCGAATTAGAGTGGCCCACTCCACGGATTAGGTGTCTGCTGAATAGAGCTCAGCGGGTATCCAGTCCAGGACCTTCTTTGTGAAGGTCAGGCTTGATGGATTCTCCAAAACGTGTGATGCTGGATACTTTGACCCTGTTCCCACAAGGTGCCCTCCTACTGCAGAGAAACCTTTGATGTCATTTCTGTCTCTGTCTCTTGCAAATTATCTTAAAGGTGGTATGCCCCACTCACCGGCAGCCACACTGATACTCTGCCCCTCCCATGTTCAAAACCTTCGGGTATACTTACTGCAATGATGGTCTTACGGACATGAGCTGACGTGGAATCGTGACGTGGACACCTTTGGATCTTTTGTACTCTGTGTAGGTTTCTCCTTGCGGCAAGCCGACATTCTCAAAGCTCCTCAAAGTTCTACATTTTTCCCTGCTGCGTAGGTACAAAATGTTGAATGTGCACAGGCAGGTGTAAAAGGCCCCACTCACTGTCTAACTTAAGAGCTATTGCTTTTATCTCCCCTTTGGTCAATCTTTCAGCATCAAAGGTGACATTTATTAATTTTGTTAAGAGCTGATTGCACCGTCCCATCCCACAAGACAAAGGTCACAGACTGAGTCATCGAAGTTGCAGTATTGCAAAAAGGATGGATGTGAGTGAATGATTGTGGGACTCAGAATTCTTCAAATGAAATCAGGTCGTACGAGTCGCCTGACCAGGTTCAAAGGTGAAGGTGTATGTGCCTGTTCAGAATGGCCACACACACTGGTTGGGTGAGCGGGCGAGTTTACGGGCCATAAAACCAAAACGATGAGCTTTCAAAAAAATGTGCAGGACAGTCCGTCTTAATGATCTGATTTGATGAAATTAAATGGATTTGCCTGCAATCTTAACTAAGCCTAAAATGCTCTGTTGACGCTGAAGAGTTGGGTGGCAATCTTTTAAGGTTCGTCACTACAAGCAACCGTTTTACATTTACATATAGTTATTTAATGCGTTATTAACACAGATATATTGATTAGCTCAGCTTCAAGTTGACCACCAAAGTATTGAGAAGAAAAAAAGAGTGTTGTGATTTCCTTTCAATGTCTTCTGTTCCTAGTGAGCCGTTTTGAGGGTCACTGAATGGGAAAGCAAGAGCGCAAGCGCGACAAACCAGATGTATCAGCGATCTCGATCTGTCCCACTTCTACATCCTCAACATTTCCCAAAACCCTACATCAGGAAGCTTCCCCCGCCCAGTGGGTCATCTGTCTTTTATTTTTTTTGGTCCCTCTTTGTGCAACGTTCTCTTTCAAAGGTTGGTAAATAGTATGTGTCCATTTCCACGACAAGACGTGGGAGGTATAAAAGAAGCCTCCACAGAGAGCCTCGGTGCTGCTTAATGGGAGCCCGGGGCCTGCCCTCAGACCTGGAGCCTTTCACACATCTTGTTCCCTGCCTCTCCAATTACTTCCACTGTCCTCCTGCAACAAAGACCCAACTGACTGCCCTTTCCTTCCCAGACCCTATCAGCGTGGATCCACCTGAGATTTACCCACGCTATCTCTCCAGCATCTATTGAAATGAAGTGTCTTGTATAACCCTGTAAATGAGGCTGTTCCTAATTAAAAAAGGGGGTACACAGAGTATCCAAAGTGACTCATGTTAATTCTGTAACTCTACCTACCACTGAGCTTGAAAAGCAAGGTTTCAGACTGTGTGTGTTTCTGGTTTTTGTCCATAAATGCCCCAGAGTGAGACTGTACTACTAGTTTTTGTGCTCCAGTGCCCTGAAGCTGCCCTAGCTGCACTGAATGAACTCTGGTAAAGTCTTTGCCACAATTCAGGTCCAATCCACAGGCAAAGTCTCTATTGTATACTTGCGAAGGACTTCTCAAACAAATAATTCAATAACACTGTCCACTTACATTGAACTTATCCCCAAATGTTTATTAAATGCTGCTTCAGATGCTTTGTTTGAAACATTATTCAAATGTCATCGTTCCACAAAGATAAAGGCTGCAGTGTTTCCTCCAAATTTTTCCAGCAAAGACATATTTTATCATCATTTGGCACTTTGCAGGTGTTAATGACAGATCCTGCACAAAAGGCTTGACATTCATCCGTTATGAGAGCCTCTCTTTGTGCTAAACATTCCTTTTATACTGCATTTAAAATATGTCCTCAAGCAGTAATTCTCTTTGGTTTTTCCACTTCCCTCCATCATTTCCACATCTCTGACATCTCCTCTCCTCTTCTTACATATTACTCCGTTTCCACTCCCTCTCTTCCTCAGATTCCTATGCTGTCCCTCCCCTCAACTCCCTTCTCCTCCCCACCTACCCCCCTTCCCAAACACTGATCTCAGATTAAGTTCAACAGTATCCCAGGTAAAGTTTGCACCTGCTTTTTTAGGCAAAGCTCCTTCCGCAGCTTCAACAGGTTATTTTCAATCTCAACTTTTTTTCGTGCAAGGAAATCATCGTTTTACTGCTCAACACAAACCTTTTGGATTGTTGTTGCTTCTGCTGATAACCCTGTGGGGCTGGGTTTGGTCAAGAAGTGTTCTTTTATCTGGACATCCAGCTCCTCTACAGACCCCTCTTCTCTTTTCATCACTTCAGCAACTATCACCTCCACTGCCTCATTTTACTCCCTCCATCGCCACCAATCTGTGGATGGTCCCTTGCTGAATGGGACACATCCATAAGGAGGTTGCCAGGTTAGACGATTGAGGTGCTTGATGTCCATCTTCTGAAGGCAGGTGAGAGCATAATTTCCTTTTCTACTCGTAATTGGTTTCTTTATTCATGGCCTGACTGTGTGGCAAAAGAAACCTGAACTTTCATTATTACACTCTCTAGGCTGCTGTTGGTGATATCACTTTTGCTTCATGGTCTAATATAATTGCTGGTATCGAGAACAACCCTCTTAAAACTTGGAGAAAGTCTACTTCAGCCCCCTCCCCATCATCACAGGTTATGATCAAAGCTCAACCAAATAGTGATCGTTTCTACTCACATTATTTATTTTTGGGATTTTTAGTATTTCAAAAGCTAAAAACAAACAAATACAAATGTCATAGGAATACAAATTTGTGTAACAGAAATTATCTAGTTTGTTTCTTGGGACCCCTTTTGGATCCCAAAACACAGGTTGGGAACCACTGATCTGCTATTTACCCTAATGTCAGTTGTTGGAGCCATAATGTAGTTTTGTTGTTTTCTTATGTCTTTGAGGGAAACATGGGGTGTGTACACATGCAGTCCTGACATTGAACAGTGGGTGGCACCTTAACCTAAATGTGCATATATGCAAGTGCCTGGTAATGAGGATCAGGTGTGTGTGTGTGGACAGTTTTTGACCGTGTCAAGGTGTTGTGTCAAAGTATCCTGTAAAGTAACCTGTGGTACTCTGTTAAGGTGTCGTGTCAGCAGGCATGTCAGTGAGAAGTTTCAAGGTCTTATATTATCCTGTATTCTGTTACGGTATCAGTATTCATTTGAATAAATGGATCAACGGATCTAAAGAAAGACAGCGCATTGGACATTGAAATGTTTGTGGAACACGCGTCCGAACAAGTTCTCCCGTTCGCCCCCCAGTGGCTTTAAAATGGATATTTGTTAAAGTCAGTACATCAGTATTAAGACAGAAAAAGACAAAAACCTTTCACATAAACACAATTTTGAAGTCAAAATTCGGACCAGTTAAGCAGTTAAGGTTTCCAACCTGAACTGCAAAAAAAGTACCTAAATTGAATTAATGAGCTTTAGAGAGTGAACTAACTTTTGATAAAGCATGTGGCTTACCTGATACAATAAGAGTTGTCTCTATTTGAGCTTTACCCCTGAGATAAACATGTTGGAGTGGCTTGCTCATCTTTTAAGTCCCAGGGGCTTTATCTTAATTGCCCCACTAAAAGGCAACGTGTTAACGCCACTCAGATAAGATGGAGAGTCAAAAGAGCAATTGTGTTAATCTTCCTGTTGACAATGTATGATGAGAGGCTGATGACATTAGAGCAGACCTCTCTCTCAGCAGTGCTCACTAACATTGGCCCACCTGAACACAATTTACCATCAAGCTGAATAGAACTCACATATTAGAGAGAAGATTTGAGAGAATTATCCTCACATACCTTATGTATCAACAGTGTTGTATTCAGGACATTAAAAGGTAAGGCTGTGGGTATATGTGGAATTATATGTACGTGTAAGACGCCTTATGACGTTCACTAGTAGCTAGCAGGCCAGCTTGCCAGTGATCATCATTCAGTTATCATTTTGATAAATCGACCATGCATAAGAAACCTTGGCAGTTGCTTTCTCTTCTAAAAGTTGGCAGACTAAATCTGGTGACAGAAAAAACAGTGGTAGTACCCAAAGTTATATCAGTTAAGGGTCTGGCTCATATCCGCTGCCATTATCACAGGTTGATGCTAAATGCATGCTGGGATACTAGTGGGGACTTCAAATTGTGACTTTTTATTGTTATTTTGTGAAAGTTCAAAATAACACAATTACAGACACATTGAGAACTGGGGCAGAATGTCTCAGAAGGTCTATGATATCTATGATATCCAGTTTTATCTGTGTAAAGTTCGCTGTGATGTATATGCACATTAATGTTTAAAAAATAAAGAGTTAAAATGCTATATGGTGATTGAAAAATCTGCCAACTTGGCTGTACACTCTCCTTTGCCAATGGGAAGCTTGCCAAGCCCAGCCCTGAAGAGTCCCAAAGGGCCACTGCAAGGACCTCGGCAATTCAAACCTACTTACTTAAAGCCATTAGTGCCCCAGTGTTTACGCCTCTCTCTCTTTAGCCAACAAGGCATGGATGGATCCCAAACAGAAGTGGTAATGAGGTCCTAAGCAGCCTTGCGGCTTCAGATACAGAGACACTGGAGCAGAGCGGGCCAGTTCGGTCAGCTGCAGGGAATCGAGGCACAGAGAGGCCCGTAGTCCACTGTTGGCGGCTCACATGGGACTGTAAGGCAAATGTGATCCTGACACATTGTTCTGGCATGTATAATGGGGCCTTTTCAGGGCTCCTCAGGGGAGACCTGGGAGCCTGATCTTAAAGAAGTAATGTGACGTTGGTTTGATGGTTCTCCCTCCTCTCCACTTTTGTCTAAGGGCCTCGTTTATGAGAAGTTGTCCTATGACTCATGTCTGCCTGCATTTCTATTAACTTTAAGGAAAAGGCAAGACAGATAATGTGACAGTTGCATAAACATCTCATTCTGTTTCTCTGTTTTTTTTAAGAATGGTCAGGCCAGGCTGTCCAGTCATTCTGCTCCACATCTTCAGCATCTTTGTACAGACGGGAGGTACGAGTCATCCTCCACATCAATTCCTTCATCTTTTAGGGTGGAGAAAAGTCCATTTAATGAGCTGTTTATTCTCCTTTTAGGTACTAAGGATATCCTGTATCCGTATGGACTCGGCCATAGGGATCTAGAGACTCCAAAGATGGATGATGGGAGTTCGGTTGAAATTACTTTGCTCATTCACTTCATTTTCTTCAATATCCCCTACCGTTCCATCTATGTAAGCCTTGATCAAAACTCTTATTACTGCACAGAAATATATCATCCATCCATCTTAAAATGATTTATTGCAATGTATGAAGCATGAAATACAACCCTGTGTGTTCTGCCCACAGATCAACAACAACGGTGTGATCTCCTTCAACGTGCAGGTTAGCCAGTTCACACCAGAAGCTTTTCCCCTGAGTGACAGTCGATCGTTCATTGCTCCACTTTGGGCAGATGTGCACAACGGCATCCGCGGAGATGTGTTCTACCGAGAGTCCACCGAACCAGAAATACTGGAAAGGGCAACGCAAGATGTCCGGAAGTACTTCAAAACTATACCCACTTTCACAGCCACTTGGGTCTTTATTGCAACATGGCACCAAGTCACCTTCTATGGGGGAAGCCAGACAACCCCGGTAAAGTCCAAACACATTTCCACACACGAGTGTTTAGTTTAGATTAGCTAGGTCTGCTAAGCTGTGGAAGCAGCAGTTATATCGAGAACATTTTGTTCAGTGTAAATTTCTGAAGAACTGGGTTCTCAAATGCAACTTTGTAAATCTGCTGTTTTTTTTGCAAGTGAAACATTTGTTGAATGTTGAAATGTTTCGTCTCTGTTGGGGCATTCTTCTTTTTAGTATGTTATGTTGTTTTCTCTTTTTAAAACTATTTTCATCCTCCTGTTTGATTAAAAGGTGAACACATTCCAAAGTGTACTGATCTCAGATAGCGTGACGTCCTTCACCATGTTCAACTACGGAGAAATTACATGGAGCACGGGAACAGCCAGCGGTGGAGATCCTTTAACAGGACTGGGTGGGACGACAGCTCAGGTATTCTCACTATGGCTGTAGCCATTTCATACATATGTTAATCCTTTCAATGATATTGACAAACATTTCACCTCACGACCCTCACACCTTTCCCCTTTTCAGTCAGGTTTTAATGGTGGAGACATTGGTCACTTCTTCAACCTGCCGGGATCACGGTCAAATGATGTAGTGAACATTGAACAGACAACCAATGTCAATACCCCTGGGCGCTGGTTCTTCCGCGTAGACACTGAACTGGTAGATCCTGCCAATGGCTGCAGCTACAATGGTAAGTTAAAACATCAAACACTGATATTTATGTCCACACAGGCTTCTCTTATGAAGAACTGTACTTGTAAATATCTCCTCTGTCTTCCATACATCCTGTCCAGGGCGTTTTTACCGACGAGGGGAAGTTTTCTGGCTGTCTGACCAGTGTTTACAGCGATGCCGCTGCCTTGACATTAACAATGAGGTGCAATGCCACGAGGCTCCATGCGGGCAGCTGGAGACCTGTGAGCAGCAAGAAGGGGCCTTTTACTGCCAGCCAACCCGTTCCAGCACTTGCGTGGTATTTGGTGACCCTCATTACCACACCTTCGACGGCTTCCTTTATCACTTCCAGGGAACCTGCTCCTACCTGCTGGCTCGGCCCTGCTGGGAGGTGGCGGGGCTGCCTTTCTTCAGCATTGAGGCCAAAAATGAGAACCGTGGGGTCGCCTCTGTTTCTTGGCTTAGAGATGTCACAGTGGAGGTGTATGGTCACAGAGTCATGTTACCCAAAGGCAGTTTTGGAACAGTCCTGGTGAGAATCTGTGGACCACGTTTTTTTGGGTTGGAGTGTTAAGTCGGGTTATGTGGCTGCATTTAGAGTAGTTTGGACAGTAAACCAATCACTAATCATCTCTTGGATGCATCTACCTGGATGAATCATAATATCCGAGTACAAGCAGACAATACAGGATTTAAGTTTGAGAGTTTTGTCATAATAAAGGTAGAAGAAGAAAGTGACAGTATTGTAACTGCACCAAGGTGTCTACCATTATCCTTTGTTCCTTTTCTGATTATTCCTTTCTTCATCTCTCTAGGTGGACGGCTTGGTGAAGACTTTACCGGTCCAACTCCAGCTTGGTGCTATCAGGGTATACCAGTCTGGGGTTGCCATTGCTTTAGAAACAGACTTTGGACTCTTGGTAACCTACGACGGCCAACACTATGCATCCATCTCCCTACCCAGCTCCTACTTCAACAACACTTGTGGCCTTTGCGGTAACTACAACGATGACCCCGCCGATGATCCTGTGCTTCCTGACGGCTCGCTAGCAGAGAGCGTAGTGGAATTAGGGGGCAGCTGGCGAGCAGAGGACACAGACTGGAGGTGTACAGATGGCTGCGCCCAGAACTGCAGCGTGTGTGACGCTCTTACGGAAGCCTTCTACTTTCGCTCAGACTACTGTGGGCTCATCAACAAAACCGATGGACCTTTTAGGGACTGCAGAGCTGTAGTGGACCCTACGGTCTTTGTGTATAGCTGTGTATATGACATGTGCAGCAACAGGGATAACATCACCACGCTCTGCCAGGCCATCCAGGCCTATGCTCTGGCCTGTCAGGCCCTTGGTGTCACGATACGACCGTGGAGATCTCGTACCTTCTGCGGTGAGATTCAGTTTGATTCAGTTTCCGTAGATTCTTCATCTTACACTCATTCACTTGTGTTATCTGACATATTTTTTTCTCTCTTACTGGTTCTCAGCCTTGTCGTGTCCGGAGTTCAGCCATTACCAAGTTTGCACAAGTGCCTGCCCGGCCTCCTGCTCGGACCTCACCGCTCCCCTGTATTGTGCTCACCCTTGCACTGAGGGCTGCCAGTGTGACCCGGGCTATGTTCTCAGCGGCAGCCATTGTGTTCAGCTTGAGGACTGTGGCTGTGAGCACAACGGCCTCTATTACCCTCTTAATAACACTTTCTGGGCAAGCCCCAGCGGTGAGGAAGGTGAATGTACCCTCCGCTGCACCTGCGGGCCTGCCGGGGAAGTCTCCTGCTTCAACGATTCCTGCAAGGAGGGTGAGGTGTGTGTGGTGGAGGTGGGCTTGCTGGGTTGCTACCCTCGGAGGGAGGGAGTGTGCTCAATCAACCAGAACTCGGTGACAACCTCCTTTGATGGCACCTTCCTGCTGATCCCAGACGACAGCTCCTACTACCTGCTGAAGCTGTGCAGTGCAGTGCCAGCTAATGGCTCGATGGTTGAGGTGAAGATGGGCAGGCGGCTGGTGAACAAAGGCCCCACTTGGAAAAGACCTGTGGTAGTTACAGTGGCTAACCTGGAAGCTCAGATGGGAGGGATAGATTTTGATATAGTAAAGGTTAGTATTTTCTCTACACAGCAAAATCCTTTTTGTCATCTATGTTTAGCTGTTGCATACCTATGGCTGTGACACCTTTTGTGTTCCAGGTGAATGGTGAACCAGTGGTTCTCCCATATGTCCATCCGATGGAGACAATGATGATCTACAGAGCACCAGGCAATGCTACAGTGGTGGAGTCCCGTGGTCTGCTTCGTGTCCAGTACACTCGCCAGGGATACCTTAACATCTCCCTCTCCACCCTCTTCTACAACGTTACTTGTGGTCTATGTGGCGTCTTCAATAGCAATACCACTGATGACCTTCGTCTTCCAAATGGACGCCTGGCGGAGTCTGCTGAACAGTTCACAGAGGGCTGGCGGTCCATCGCTGATGACCTCACCTGTAATGGTGACTGCGATGCCTTGTATCGGATGTGCACAGACTTGCGCCTCTACCAGAATCCTTGGATGTGTGGCAACATCAATGACCCGGGGAATAGTTCATTTCTGGCATGTCATGCAGTGGTCAACCCCTCGCCATTCTTCAGGAACTGCTTGTATAACATGTGTGTAAAGGAAGGGAATCGTTCAGCCCTGTGTTCTTCACTGCAGGCGTATGCCACCGCCTGTCAGGATGCTCAAGTAGGCCTCGCTTCCTGGAGGAGCGTCACCAACTGCCGTGAGTTTATACATCTTCACTTCAATGTACAGACACTTCCAAACCTGTCTTACTTTGTTGTAACTTGTTAGCAAGAAATCTGGTCGACACATCAAAAACTGAAAAGGTTTTTTTTAATTTGTATTAACATATACTACATGACATTAAGTGAGGGGCATATTTCTTCAAAAAATCTTGGCTAGCAGTTTCTTTCTGCTTCCTGTCGCTGTGGTAGATACACAAATATACCAGTATTTTCATATTTAATTTCCTCTATAACTACCTATACTGTCGTTCCCTTTTTTGGAAGCCAAAAAGTTAGTATTTTCCCCATGTAAAAATACCAAATTGAACTTTACATGTCATTTTGCTTTCTGAAGAACCTGAATATTGATCGTGTTGCTAGCATCACAACACTGATGTTTCTTAATTGTGCCCAAATCAGATTCACAGGCCTGTTTCAGAGCAGTCCTTTTGACAAAGCTGGAAAAGCACAGCTGGAACTAATAACAATGACAGTGACTCTGTTCCAGCAATTATTGAAATGCAATGTAGCAATTTATTCATTTATTCATATATTAGTCACACCTGTGTTTGACAAGTGAAATTAAAAAGGCCTACCAGTAATCTTCTTTATATCCACTCCCCCAGTGCTCAATAGTGTTGCACTAATATTTACCTCTTCTTTAAAAGTACTCCACCAAATTCTCAAGCCTTGTGGGCTTGAAAGGTGACTCTGTAAAGCTTGCTCCTTCGCCGACCATTGAAACTTTTCAAAATCACTTCTTCAGCATAATCCCCCTCTCAGCTCTCAGCAATCATATTTTTATGCCAAAATATGGCTCAATTCACTGCTTCCGTTTGTAACTAGCAGCACAAAATAGGATCGTAAGAACATACATATGGATGGACGCTCGTGTGGTGGTTATGCTGCAGGAGTGGTTTGAGAACACAAACATTTTCTTTTGCCATAAACTTGTTCACCAGTGGATTCCGTTGTAACTGTGGTGAGTCCAAGCTGTCTACATCTGCTACTGAGGGGAGAGATTAAAACTCCTCAAAGCCTCCATTCAATCCTACAGTGGGCGACTCAAATCAAAGGTTTTTGGAGGATTATTCTTGTAATATGGTTTTGATCGTCTTTGCTCCTCTCCTGCCTTCTCTTCCAATGCTCTTCTGTCTTAGCTCTTCCCTGTCCACAGAACAGTCATTTTGATGAGTGCACCGGTGCCTGCCCTCTGACCTGTGCCAACTTAGATGAACCTGAAGAGCCATGCCCTCTGCCATGCCAGGAAGGGTGTCAATGTGAGGAGGGCTTTGCACTTCGAGATGGCCTGTGTGTGGCACGCAGTGATTGTGGCTGCATGAGCCACGGGCGCCAGCTGGTCACTAATCAGACTTTCTGGACGGACTGGGAGTGCCAGGAGCGCTGCTACTGCAATGGTTCTGACAACAGTGTATACTGTCAGCTCGCACCCTGTTACCCTGAGGAATACTGCAAGGAGAACGACGGCCTGTACTTTTGCCAGCCGCGCACTGAGGCCCTGTGTGTGGTGGCCGGTTATGGACATTTTCTGCCATTTGGCGGCGTCCCGTTTGAACTGCAGAGTTCTTGTTCTCTTAGGATGGCCACCACCAGCTGTGGGAGAGAGAACAGGGACCACGCAACCACGGGTGAAACATTTCCTCAATTTAAATTGGCAGCTCGTAATGAGGAAAGGGACACAGGCCAGGCTATTTGGGTGAGGGGCTTTCTACTGGAGGTCTACGAGTATGAGATTGAAGTGTCTCGAAGCTACAAAAACACTGTCACGGTGAGTGCATGAAGGGTAAATTAAACAAGAGCTATGATTATATAATGTGTTCATATCAGGGAATGCCTGTAATATGCATGACCCCTGAAAGTCATGGTTGTTGTATTTGGGAGGACATGTTATTTCTAATCAAGCCGATTGAATGACCAGGCAGAGGGTGAATTCCTCTTTGATTGGCTTAAGGTGGATCTAATTTCAATGGGCATCTTTTATCAGGCTGGATTTGGCTCAGACAAAACCCCGACCCTGAGCGACATTTGGACTGGGTTCACAAACCGACTAAAAGATCTGAGGAGGAATATAAATGACACACATAACCCAATGCCCACACACACACACAGACACACACTAACCAGACTCTTTTTTATACAATTAGATTATACTGTATGAGAAAACGCATATATAGAAGCTCTTTCAGTGAGTCTTAATGTTATCCACTCATCCCCTGGATTTCCCCTACACACTTTGAAAACATGCAGGTCAGTTAGATTAGAAACTATGACTTGGTACAAAAAAATGCTTGTCGGAATGTGTGTGTGTGTGTGTGTGTGTGTGTGTGTGTGTGTGTGTGTCAGCTGGTGTGCATCCTAGAATAACAGCTAAACCTGTTCAAAGTAGTTCAAACCAGTTTTATTGAATCTCTCTTCTCTCAGGTGAATAAGGAGCGTTTGAACCTTCCTCTGAAGCTGGGCCCGGGGAAGGTCAACATCTTCACCTGGGGCATGCAGCTCATTCTGGAGACAGACTTTGGCCTGAAGGTGGCCTTTGACTGGAACACTCTCCTCCTGTTGACGTTGCCCCGTGACCTGTACAACGCTTGCTGCGGCCTCTGCCAGGGCATGCCCTTGTCCCCTCCTACCCTTACCACCACTGACTGGGGCATGGCCTGGGCAGAGAGGGACACCTTCTGCCAGGTGGGCTGTGGAGACTCCTGCCCACGCTGTGGCCTGGGAGAGACCAGCGCAGCAAATGACTCCCCTCTCATGGTGGCTGATGCCAACACGAACAGCGACACGGACAATGGGGAAAATGAAGTCGACACAGGCATACGCTTCCACATCGGGAATGGACTGTATGTGTTTGTGGAGCCGGAGGCGGTCAGGCTTTGTGGGCAAATTGTGGATCGAGGTGGTGCGTTTGCACGTTGTCACAGCAAGGTGACGCCAGCGTTTTTTTATCAAAGCTGCCTGCAGGACACCTGTTTGGACCAAGGAGCTCAGGATACAGTCTGTAACTGGCTGCAGATGTATGCCAGCACCTGTCAGACCCAAGGGGTGCCTGTTACTGGCTGGAGGAGCGACACGCCGTGTGGTGAGTGCAAGTCTGGGCTCACCGTAGATTATTTTATTTGTCCAGGTTTCTGAAAACTTGTCTTTCCAGAGAAAATGTCTGTTAACTGTAAATAAGTCCACAGAACACACTGTTAAAAGTTTTAACTGGGACTTTTTTTTGGTGGAAAGTAGTTCCAGTGAACTCCCCTAAAACCAAAGATTGTCTTTTTTCAACATTAATGTTGGTGTGGGTTAAGCAAATGAGATAAGAAGTGTTAATTAGTGGGCTTTAGGTAGGATTATTCTTGAACTTTGGATGGAGCACGGCTGTTTCCTCTACTTCTTGACCTTATGCTAAGCTAGGCTAACCATGCCCTGACTCATCTCAAAAAGAAAGGGAATAAGCATGTTTCCCACAATGTTGAACTATTCCTTTAAAGAGCTGCCATAGAGCCACATAAGCTCTATAAGTGGACTCTCCAATCAAAACTCCACAAATATTTACCCTTGAAAAGTCATACTGGAAAATGTCCTATGTGCACAATGTATTCAGTGCAGTCGTTCCCTAATATCTTTGCCAACCTGCCTGCCCCCAGTCCAGAGCTGTTCACCTAACAGCCATTACTCCAGTTGTGTGTCGGTTTGCCCGCCCCAGTGCGCCCCAGCCCGCGGCCAGAGGGACTGCAGCCAGGACTGTGTGGAGGGCTGCCAGTGTGACCAGGGCTTCGTGCTCAACGGCAAGGGCTGCATCCTGCCTCAAAACTGTGGCTGCTACACTGATGGCAAGTACTATGAGGTCAGTCTCACATCCAGCACTACACGGAATTAACTCACGTTAAATCAGGCAGGTATTACAATCTATAAAGGAAAACCTTCACACTAAACTTATGAATTGCAATGTTGCATCAGAATTTAGAATTGCTTGAATAGCGCTAAAACTAAAGATTATTTTTTGTTGATTTTGTTATTGATTAATTGATTTATTATTAAATAGATGATAGGCTATAGAATATGGGAAAATATATAAAAATACCCATCAAAATTTCTTATAGGGAATATATCACGAAAAACTCACTTTGTTCAGTGTTTTTGGCAATCAACTAATACCTTCAATGTTTCTGCTCCGGTTTTAACGGGAATCTTTCTTTATTTCAGCCCAAACAGCTGTTTTGGAACAACGACTGTACCAAACGCTGCCAGTGCATCGGACGAAACCTGGTCCAGTGCGACCCGAGGCGCTGTAAGGCAGAGGAAGAGTGCGCCCTGCGGTACGGAGTGCGGGGCTGCTTTGCGCGGCGCTCCCAGCACTGCGTGGCGTCTGGCGGTGGGGTTTTCAGGACCTTCGACGGAGCGTCGCTGCGGCTCCCGGCCTCCTGCTCCTTCGTCTTGTCCACCAACTGTCATAAGCTGCCCGACCTCTCGTTCCAGCTCATTGCTAACTTCGATAAATGGAGCACACCCAACCTCACCACCATCTCTCATGTCTACCTTTACATCAATGAGGAGAATATACTCATCTCTGGCAGCACTGTCAAGGTGAGAGAAGCGTTGGGCTCTCGTGCATTTGTCAGTACATCAGCCAAATTTTGGAAATACGGATTGACCTTGTTATGATTTCTACACAGCAGTTTGGTTAAATTGCATTGACTCTGAAATCGTATCTTAACAGTCACACTAATAAATATTTTATGTTGACAACAGATAAACTAGTTACATGTAATGTGAAAGGTGTTATATATATAATTATCACCTGACTTTTGGTGTCTTTCAGCTCATTGTTTTGGTTTTATGGTCCACAACTTCAATTTGTCCTTTACTCTCAAAATTCTCTCTATAATCTTGTCACCAAAAAAAGCTCTGATAAACCCACTGTACACTACCTGACCAGCACCAAATAGCAGACCATAATTAAGGATGGGTTTACAGGCAATGGGTGGCTAACTTGTCATCCATATCATTTTTACAAAGCCATACTATGTCAAACGTGGCTTAAAAAAAAAGAATGCAGCTTTAAAACGGGCCTGTGTAACTGTTGTTAAACACCGTGGCCACAGGTAAACATTATGGGACAATGATAAATGCTAATCCAAGGTACTGACTCAGTAATGTTACAACCCGTTCTCATCCCAACTTGTCACATACTGATGCTTGGTCCCTTAGCGTCACTTTCTTATACTCTGAGTATAAGTGTGTCAGTGCCAATACGGTCGCAGTAAACACATTAACATCGTGAATTCAGACAAAAACACTTGCTTAGGTTTAGGAAAAAAAGATTGTGGTTTGGGTTAAAAATGCTACTTTTGTCAATTGAAAGTGACACAAAGAAACATTGTTTGTTTCACACAGGACATGAACAGCTGCCTCCTAGTTGAAAGTCCTGTGTTTGTTTGAGTGGCTAAAACCCCTTTTCTTTATAAGAGGAAGTTTGTGATATTTCTTCTTTCAAATACTACTTGGTCTTGCTTTGATGAAATGATTATCTCTATAGGGAGACGATTTCTTTATATCATCCACTTTCTTTTCTTCTGGCTATGTGCCGTCTGCCTTTATCAAACCTCTCCTCTGGAAACTAAACAAACGGTCCCAAGTCAAATCTGCCTTTTCTTGCCAGAGTACTTACAGTCCAATTTACCAATTACCACTAATAGCCTGGTAGAGCTCCTCAAGTTGAAGCTTTAGGCCATAACATTCCACTGAAAGTGCACTCACAGAGGAAGATAATGGGTTGCTGATTTTTTTAATTTAGTCTTAATCCTGCTTGATCTGAGTGAGCTATTTACAGCACGTTTTTCTCAACTGCCTTAAGAACTATGTAGGTATTAGCGATAATGGGCTAGGGTCATATTTGCCAGAACAGTAATTACAACACCGTCATAATCTTTGCTTTGGGCTTTCATCTTTTCCTTTCTTTTCTGTTATATGCTACACCTCAGTGACATCCTTTATGACAATTAAATCAGTTTATGCAGATGACACCCTAATCTACATCCCTGGCCCAGGTAATCACGCTTGCATGTCTTCATATCTCTCAGGCAGGAGAAAAAAACTGCAATATGTGTTGTCTACATCACTTTGGTACATTAATTGCAAAAGATTTCACTCATGGTTTCATCTGCAAATCCCTCCTCATGTTCAACAATTAAGGACATGACTAAAATTATGATATTTCCTTATTCTATGAGAATTTCGAAACATGATTTTGACCTAAGGACATGTCTCAGACTTCTGACCCCAGCTGTAAAACATGGTTGAAAATGACCGAAATGAACTAAAACTAACCCACCATAATCGGTTTATTTTAATTTCTGTTACTAGAGTTTTTAATTCTAATAAGTTATGTATTAAGGAGTAACATAAGCAACGTCACCGTCATCAAATTTGCAATCCTGCTTGTGTCAAAGGGAAGGCCTATTATTACTTCGGTGACTGGTATGTAAGGGCGTGTTATGCTGGCCACTGAAAATAAATGAAATAAAGTGACTTATGTCTTATCTCAGATATGTAAAGACGCCCATCTCCTGTATATTCACAGGTCAATGGTACACCAGTATCAGTACCGTTTCTAACTGGGCTGATGACACGTCTGTCGACGTCCGAAGGTTTCATTGTCATCGACACACCCCAGGACATCCAGGTCCGCTACAACCACTTTAACACCCTGAGCATCACGATGGGCCAGCGGCTTCAGAACAAGGTGTGTGGCCTCTGTGGGAATTTCAACGGAGACCCCAGTGACGACTACATCACCTCCAGGGGGAAGCCGGCTGTCAGCGCCCTGGAGCTGGCCCAGAGCTGGAAGACCAACGGTATGCAGAACAGGTGGGTGAGGCTTACAAACATGTACACAATTTACTTGTATATAATCCTACAACTCTTGTGAAATTTTTCAGACATCAAAACGCAACATTAGAGCTGTACCAATCAACATAGTTAAAATGACGACATGTATTGTGAAAGGGGTCCGTCATAGTGACGAACTCTCAGAGATTCATCACCTAACTTTGCAGCCCACAAACTCCGATCTCATCCCTCTCCATAGTTGGCTGCAAGCTGGTTTAGAAAGTGAAACATCTCGCAGTTAAAGAGCAGATATATCCTTCAGGAGTGGGTGGAGACCAAAACAGAGTTGGAGGGAGAGTGAATATTCGTCGGTTGAACAGAAACATGAATACAAATGAATGATCATGTTGCGCCGTTGACATTGGTTTGGGCTGATAGGCTGGCACATTGTCCAGCAGCAGTGATTATAATGTAGTAGCGCTATTAGGACCGGATACAATTGGGACTTCTGCTGTATAGCTTGGCCTGTAAGTTTAGAGACTATAGGACATAACCGGCTGGCTGCTGCTCATTTCCTTTGTCATGCGGCCCCTAAAAAAAAACTAAATATAAATTGCTCTGTTTTTCTATCTGTACAGGAAAGTTTGTAGATGGCTTAACATATACTAAAGTTAACTGACTTCATCACCAACAATGTTTTTTTTTTAGTTTGGCGTGATGATTTGTTGTTGCCCACCATCACTCAAATGCTCTTTCTGCCATTGTGTGTCTTTTAACCAGTCCTTGCTCAGTGTACATACAGTATTTACAGATCGGAAAAAGTGGCACAAGCAAATAAGAACAGTGATAAAATAATAACTTTGATAGTTGGCCGTTTGGTCTTCCTCCTCCAGTTGTGATGAAACCCAGTTTGTGGCTCTGGCTCAGTCCTGTGACAACACGGCGGTGCTGGCGCTGCAAAGTGAAGATGCCTGTCAGAAGCTCACCCAGCTGAAGGGTTTCTTCCAGCCGTGCCACGGCCTGCTGGATCCCCGGCCCTTCTACCAGTCCTGCTACCTGGACGGCTGCTACAATCACCGCAAGGCTCAGGTCTGCGGCTCTCTGGCGGCCTACGCAGAGGCCTGCCGCTCCATGGGCACCCTCACCACCAAGTGGATCACCCAGGAGAACTGCTGTAAGGGCACCGCGAGGCACCAGCCTCTCTCAACACACACACACACACACACACACACGGCTCTGCATGTCTCTTGTAAAGATTTATGGTTGGCAGATGAGTGGATGAAATGTTTTTTTTTTTTTAAATACTGGACAGTAAGAGGAAACTAACCTTTTAAGCTAATCGAGATGAAACTATAATAGTTGGGCGTTAACAGGCTCTTGTTTTTTCCTCTCATTACTTAAACAAGCCTTTGATATTATATTTAATATTATAAGTAGGCAACAATAATTAGAATACCGGCATTCAGGCTCCCTCATGTGGCTCAAAGGTGTACTGCCAGAAGTAAACATTAAATAAGAGAATATGGAAGAAATTCTACAAATGTATTTCTCCTGCATCTTTGTGAATGATGAATATGCGTGTTAACTTCTTGAGCTAACAGTGTGTGTGACAGCTAACATTGTGTGTCGACCTGTCTTTAGCAGAATGGATCTACGACCCCTGTGCAGGAGAGATCTGCACAAACTCCACCTGTGAGCTGGAGAGCGATGGTGATCTGTGTGGCTGCCCGGAGTTGCCTACCAGCACTGGAGGTGAGTGCTTCACAAGGCAACGAGGTATCATCACATCTTTCCCCTGTTTTAATCCTGACCAAGTAGTTTGCTGTAAATTAGGGGTAGCCAAACTTTTTTTGATTCTGGTCCACATACAGAAAAAAATCTAAGGAGTCACAGGCCACACAATAGTGAATGAGTAGTTTTCAACCAGTGACACTGCAAAAGCAAAATCAGTCTCACGCTGCCATGTGCAGTACTTGATGTCTGTCTGTGTGTCTGGCAGGTGATGATGACATCATCCAGGCGGAGGTGAACTGTAAGCATGCTCAGATGGAGGTCTCCATCTCCAAGTGTAAGCTCTTCCAGCTGGGCTTTGAACGAGAGGACGTCAGGGTCAACGACGAGCACTGTGCCGGCATTGAGGGAGAAGACTTCATCTCCTTCCACATCAACAACACTAAGGGACACTGTGGCTCCATCGTACAGGTCAGCTTACGTTCATTCATTTTCTTACTTGCTTCACGAGTGTTGGCTGTTGTGATTACTTTGCTTTCTAGCTAGATCGGCTTTTTTTTATAACCGTGGCACAAAGAAGTGCACGCTAAGGCCGGCTTACCAGATTGATCGTGATCTTCTCATCTCACTTGCTTCCCTGTTTTCCTGACAGTCGAATGGCACACACATCATGTATAAGAATACTGTGTGGATAGAGAGCGTGAACAACACCGGGAACGTCATCACCAGAGACAAGACCATCAACGTGGAGTTCTCCTGTGCCTACGAACTGGACCTGAGGATCTCGCTGGAGACTGTCCTCAAGCCCATGCTCAGGTCAGATAGAGCACAATGTAGAATAATAGTTGTACTTCAGTTAAAACAAAATGTCTATAACAAGCAGCTACGTTTTCTCCTCCAGTGTGATAAACCTCACCTTACCGACCCAGGAAGGAAACTTCATCACCAAGATGGCTCTGTATAAGAACTCCTCGTACCGAAACCCGTACAGGGAGGGCGAGGTGGTGCTGAGCACACGAGACATCCTCTTCGTGGGCGTGTTTGTGGAAGGGGCAGATGAAAACCAGCTCATCCTCATAGTAAACATGTGCTGGGCCACGCCGTCCCGCTACAGCAGCGACCGACTCCGCTACGTCATCATAGAGAGAGGGTAGGCTTGGACACCCCACAAACACACACACACAATGTAATCCTCCTTAGCATCACACACACACACATACAACTAATGATTTTTCTCATTGCTGATTAAATTGGGGGACGTTTTAAATGAATGATTTGGCCGATAAAATATCAGCAAATAGTGAAAATTGCCTATTATAATGTCCCAGACCCACAGATGGTGTCTTCAAATAGCTTGTTTTGTTCAAAACAGTTAAAAAGCCAAAGATATTTGATTTACAATGATATAAAGCCTCAAATCCCAACACCACAACCAGTGGATGTTCGGATTTTTTGCTTGATAGAAGCTGAAACATTGAATCTCTTACCAGATTCAATCATCGTTTCAGCATTGTATTTTTCATAATGCTACTTACTATGCTAAGACTGTAGGGACCTGGTGAAATATTTAAATAAGTTCCCTTTTTAAATGAGATATATTGCATTCTCTGTAGCACTTTCTATGACTATTAATGCACTTATGCACTGTGCGAAATGTTTATTCTTCACACCCCCGGTGTGTAGAGGCCTTAAATCTGCAGGACTTGAAGCATGAGACAGTTAGTAGAGCGAGTTTGGAAGGGTCCAGTCTAGCATCAGTGTTATATAGGGTGATGAATGTCCAATAAGGAATTTAAGGATGAAAAGAACTGATAGAAAGCCAAATTTTAAAGTAGCAGTGCCTACTTTTTGCAGTATGAAGTGTAGATGGTGGCTGATGCTGTGGCTAAAGGCCAATGGACACTCAACACAGTCTATACCTGTCTCTCTCTAGGTGTCCAAACATTAAGGACAACACCATCGGCATGGCAGAGAACGGCGTCTCACTCACCTGTCGCTTCCACGTCACCGTCTTCAAGTTCATTGGGGATTACGATGAGGTCCACCTCCACTGTGACGTCACCCTGTGTGACTCTGAAACACATGCCTGCAAAGTGGTGAGAAAACCTTAAAACCTCAGAAGTGAAAAGTGGTGATGAAACAATGTGTGCTGTACTGATGTGTGTGTCCTGTGCATCCAGAACTGTCCACACAAGAGACGCATGTACTCGGAGGACAGTGATCATAAAGAGCACATATTGTCTGTGGGACCCATAAGAAGGAGAGGTAAGTAAGGTATTTTAAGAGCTGACCTACTAGTTGTCATAATTCTCTTTGGTATTCCCTCTTAAATCTGTGGAAATCTGCACAGGAGTCAAAGCAAAACAACTCATAATTGAATTTCTCATATCCTCAAGAAACATTTTAAATACATGAACGATGTTGTCCAAGTTCCCGTTACAGAAATGATTAATTTCCAAATCTAATTCCAACACTTTCCACAGCTATTCAGTCAAATTCCAAAGCTTTTTGGGGACTTTCATGACTCCCCTGTGACATATACCTTTAGAATCAGACTGGTGCAAGGAGGAAAACGGAGGCTGTGAGCAGATCTGCTCCAGTAAGACGACCGGACCGGTCTGCAGCTGTGTGACTGGGATGCTGCAACGAGATAGGAAAAGCTGCCGGAGTAAGCACCAGACACACAAGTACTCACGAAAACACACATAGTACTGAACAAAGCTGGTTAATGTCACGTTGCGTCTTGGCACACGAGTTAGAATTCACATTCATACCAGACTTGAACTCAAGATGAAGAGTGATTATAAAGCAGAGCGCTGCGATGATCTGAGTTAGGAGAAATGCTGAATTCATCTCAACTTGTGTATTACTTGTTTACATCTACGTCTCCCTCATTTTTCCAATAAGCCTCGCTTGTCACAATCTCTTTATGAAACACTCTGATGTTCACAGGAGCAGCCTGTACAGCTTCACAAGTAACACAAGCTGGACAATTGGTGCAACTTTGATACCGATTTGATCAAGAAATGTTGGTTTATCTCATTTACCTAATGTACTAATGTACCACATGTATTAATTTATTTAAATATATAACAAACAAAACTATATACGTATATACAGTACATATGTATATATACACAACACATATTTGATGTAACACAAGAAAAAGTGCCACCGAGCGTCCTATATAATTAATTGTTTCTTCTTTTCCCAGCTGTGAGCTCGAGCTGTAACCTCACACCTGCGGTCTCTCTGCTGAGCATCAGCGCTGTGATCTCCATGCTCCCGGCTCGTATTCACACTCTCCTCTCATAACACCCTGCGAGCCAAGGGGACATATGAAAAAGAATAAAACACAGAGAAGACTTGAAGATGCACAACGTTTACCAGCATTAATTAGCCAGTAGATCAGCTGTGTTCCAGTCGAAATATCCAAACAGGACACTGTGCATTCACAAATGTTTGAGTCCACTTATTATTGATGAGACCCGAAGGTAACTAAACGAGAAAAGTAAGTCCCTCCTCCATTATTTTCATACATCAGGACACCTCACTGTGTATTATCATCTACTTAAAGCCAGTATGTGTCGAGATTTTAACATCTTTGGCTCTTTTTTGTTGAAAGATGTGTACATTAGTCTGCCACAGTGTATTTTTATACTACCACCAGATGGCGCCAAAGTCAGACATTTTCTTATCCCTGTTATATTGTGTTTAAGGCAGTCATTCCCATAGACTTGTTCAGGACCCATAGGTAGGTTAATTAGGGTCGCCAAATAAATTTGCAGAACTTCCTCTGTAGTCTTTTATTCAACATTTAAATCTGCAGTACACCTTTGAGACACATGACGGAGCCTTAATGTTTGTTCTGATAATTGTAGCCTACTTATGATATTGAAACTAATATGACAGGCTATCTATCGTACGTTCGGTTCTTTTTAACTGATTAGATAAAACAAACAAGAGCCTGTGAACTATTATGAGGCCTATTGTGAATTGGGTCGGGCCAAGAATTGATACCTCAGGAAAATGAACAGCAGATTATTAATCAATAATGAAAAGAATGATTACATTCAGCCCTAAAAGCAGCAGACCTGCATGTATCCTGCATTAATTACCATGGTCAATACCATCCAGATGTGTCATAAGTTATCCAGGTGTGTCTGAAATTAAAAGTGTATGGATAAAAATTCTTCTGACTTAGACAGTAGATCTACTGGCTAGCTTTAACCAGAGCACAGCTGATCTATTAACTTCCTATTTGAACTACTCTAATTATAATATACATCAGTTTGTGGCAGCAAAGAGGAAAGGATGATGTATTTCATAATGTAAAATGAAGTGAGTATTTATGTGTGAGAAGGGCACCTTGTGAAATGAATACTCTTATTTTTAACTCAAATTTTGGTTTCACAGATTAGTGCCCAGGTTGTAAGATATGCAATCAGTTTTTATTCATTTTTATCACTTCTATCTTAATCAGTTGTAGTGTTGTAACACTTCTGCCATAAATATTGACTGTTGGCTGTGACTTGTTGATTCATTGAGCATGTTGCCTGTAAAGATGGACATGTGAGGGCTTATTATAATACTGTCAATGGTGTAAGGTTCTCTAAGCATGGTCCCTGGTCAATGTGTCCTATTTGGCACCTTATGCGTTCTCAATGTCAATCTGTGTCACCACACGTCTGATGTAACCCTTCAGTGTTCTCTACTGAAGTTTTGGATTAGTTAGATGGCAGTTTTTCATAGGTAGGCCTGTTTCGCTACCTTCTATGTACAAATGTACAGTCATTTCCTGTCACGTTGGTAGTTTATGTCATGACTTTTTTTTTTTAATAACACAGCATCTTTGTTTGATGCTTAAAAAACATGACCAAAGGATGTTTTTTTTCTTTGAGAGCAGTGCCACCCGACTTTTAATAAATGAATAAGTTCTCAAAGTCAGTGCGAGTCGAGTTTATTTGATGCAGCTATGGCCATTCGGGGCTACAAGAGTGTTGGAAGAAGTATTAATCTTTTTCTTAAAGGGCCAGTGTGTGGCATTTTTGGGAAGTATGGGCAGGAATTAAATATTATATTCATAACTATGTTTTCATTAGTTTATAATCACCTGAAACTAAGAATCGTTGATATTACGTAATCATTTATTAGATGATTACATTTATCAAAATAAGCAAGGAAACTAAAGTTTAAAAAATATATGAAAAGTAGCAGTAAATAGAATTACTCAAGTAAACTACAAGTACCTCAAACTTACTATTAGTTACTTTCCACCACTGAAAACAGTGTCAGTATAGTTACACCAACCAAAATACACCTTTACAATCTTTACAGTTTCTTTATTTCACTTGTAAAAAATATTTAATTACCATAAATTTTAAAGAGTACACGTTCAGTTTTATTTCATTTTTCGTATGAGCGTTTAAAGCCTGAACATAAGTCGTTCTGCAGTGTTTTGAACTTCGGTCAATGCAACTGTCTCCTAGCAACATAATTACAAGAAAATGATACGCCTCATTCGGTCCACACCTTGTGATTATGTTCAGTTGTTTAGAAGTTGCGAAGTCTATTCAGGTGAATTCCTTCCACAATGAAACATGCCTTCAAGGCATTTATGTACACTTTAGTCATCCGTCAGCCATCAGTGACATCTGACAGCAGCTGAATGTGGAGTGAAAGGAAGTAGATTCGGCTGTACTGTTCAAAGAAGGCTGAAAGAAAAAGCATAATTAATTATAGTTGCAATGTCATTTATAACCTTTGTTATTTTGTAGGTGTTGCACTTTCTTTATAAGTCTTCTGCCCATACAATGCAGCTATGCAGCGAGCTAAACACACATTCAAAGTTAAAGTCACGAGACGGCCTTTGAGATTTCAAATCAAACAAAAGCATTGTGGACTTTTCCCAGTTAGTTAAATACATCAGAAGATTATTTGCATATAACTTTATACTGATGCTTACCTATACCGGTTTATGTACATTTTTATTTTAATTTGCTGTTCGGCTCATACCATACCCAAAAAAGCAGTTTCCATGCATCTATTACTTATTGTGTCTTCTTGCTTGTATTTGACTGCATGATTCACTGCTCTTTGTAAAGGCAGCTATGTGACTCACGGTAAAGTTTAGGTAAGGTGACGTTTATAGAAAAGGGTTCCCTTAGTTTGCTCAGGCGTGATTACTGCTCAAGGTATTCCCTCGCTGATGTGCATGTGTACAGGATGCAGGCCTCGCCTGGGGGTGGTGGAGCAAAGTGGAAGTACATATGAAAGAAGTGGTTTTGTTATAATAGAAAAGGTGTGTTTGAAGATGTAATTGCAGTAATTGTTTGAGAGTGTGCTTTCACAGCGATTTTCCCTCTTGCTGAAAACAGTAGCAACTTCATACCTGTATGTCTGTGAGATAATACATTTTTATTGCAAGCATGTACTCTTGTCTTGTTGCATAACATATTCAGGGGTGATTATTAACAATAGTGAGCAGCACATGCAGTTATCTTGATCATATCTCTCTTATCAAGTTTAATCCCCCCTAAATGTCAGTTTTGCCACATTGTATTAATATCACATATTAATGATTAATGATTCAGTAAAGTTTTGTTTTCAGAGAGGTGTGAAAACAAAATGCCATGGGGGTCATTCAAAAAATGAAGTGCCTTGAAATATGAGCGTGCTCAGCAACTTTCTTGACAACATGTCAATTTTAAGATATCATTTGGACAGAGTTGCCATTTTTTGTGTCCAAATTGTAAGGGGTTCAACCTCTGGGAGCATGAATAGGTTTAGTAATTCCCTAAATTAACCCAATGTGGAGAATTTCCAATGTAATTATTGCATCATTCAAATTATTCTGCTGATGTAAGGTTTTATTTAGCTGTTTTGTGTTCAGCCTTTCATTCTCAGTAAAGAGCAGCAGTCTTGCGTCTACCATTCATTTTCCCCTCAGGTTGAATTTCAATAACCTTGGTGGTTCCCCTGACTTTTCCTCTAGTGTCATCATGAAGTTGACATTTGTGGTGTTGATTGAAAAATTTTAACAATAATTGGAAGAACTTGTGTAAAATCGAGTACCAACATTCATGTCCCCCTTAGGATGAATTGTATGAAATGTAGTGATCTCTTAACTTACCTGCAAGTCAAAAATGTAATTTGTCCAAGGCTTTGGTCTATGACCAAATACCTACAGCACTGATTACATTCATATCAGCCCCAGCTGTACTTTGTGCTTAGCGGTAATCGGCATATGTTAGCATGCTAACACAATCAACAAAGATGGTTACTTTGGTAAACATGACACTAAACATGATTACTGCTCACGGTATTCCCTCGCTGACATGCATGTGTGCAGGATGCAGGGCTCGCCTGAGGGTGGAGGAGCAAAGTGGAAGTACATATTTGCATGTTGCAATGAAGGGAGCGACTCTGTTACGACGGAAAAGGTGTGTTTGAAATTGAAATTGTTGTAATTATTTGGGAGTGTGCTTTCAGGGCGATTTTTGTGCAGTGAAAGTCTGCTATGACTGGAATGTGTCTAAGTTAGCTGGTCACATTCTTCTTCAATGTGTTTGGGTGGTTAATTATTACGTTTGTAGAAAGGGATTCCCTGACTCAGTGTTCTGTTTGAAGTGTTCTCTCACTGTACACCGTCTTTTTACGGTATGGCAGTTGGGTGTGAATGGAATTCCATGTTTTAGTGTTTTGTCCTACTAGTCAGTTACTGGTCAGATTAACGTACAATTTTTTTCATATTCACAATCCCCAGAGGATAGATCCTAATATTATTTGTGACCCCCTAACCTTTCTTCTAGCCCTACAATCAGGCCAAAACGTCTCATTTTACATAAAAAAATATCTGAATGTAACCAATACATTGTCTTGAGTTTTCCTGAGCAGATTCGTGCTCCCAAGGGGGTAAACCCTTCTGTTACTCACTCCATCCAAGAGACTCAAAGTTCTTTAGTTCTGCTCAATTAAGAGACATGGTTTCACTGCTCCCCAAATGCAATAATACAGGTATAAAACCTGATTCATCAGCTAAGTATCGCGTGTTACGTGACTCTAAAAGCACTGGACTTAGTGATTTGTAAGGACATGTAAAGGTTTACAAGGCCAGCTATCAAGTTTCTTATCAGACTCACAGCTGTTTCTGTGTAAAATCAGACCCACAGTCGAAAGATCAAAGTCAAGGACAGCAAGTCTTTCTACTGAGGTTTTTAGGCGGTGGAATAAAGTTGATGAGAGCTTATATTTTCTGCCAACACATATTTGGTTTTAGCTACACAATAAGCAAACTTGCTTGTGGTAACTTGTTCTAAACCCCATCTTATCAATCAAGTGTGAATGTCTTTGAATGTTGAGTGGAATTATTACTATATTTAGTATAATCAGTTTTATTATAATTATACTTCACTTGAGTATATCAATTTTATAATTCATGTGGAATTTGTGTATACTGTTTTTACTCCACTACATGTATTTGAGGATATATAGGATTTTACATTAATAATATATAGATATATGATTGTATAAAATGCAGTGCATTGTTAAGAAACCAGTGGTTCCCAACTAGTCAAAAAACAGTCTCAGGTTGTCGCCCCTTGTCAAATTTCAGATGTTTATGTGTTGATAGCAGTTCTACTAAAAACACATGGTTTCATTTAAATAAATCTTAACATACAACAAAAAAAGAAATAAGTAGAGCAAAAAGTAAAGAATTTCTCTACCAGAACTTCTTCTGTCCTTCCTTAATAATGACCCTTTGGAGGGACCCGACTTCCTAGGTCAGGAACCTCTGGACTAAACCAGAATGTTATAAAATTGTTGTTAAAAGGAGCTCCACCTCAACCAGCTACAACAGTAAAAATGCTGCTTACACAATAAACCTAATATTGTCACATATTAAAACAAAAGTACAGGACATTTTACTGCAGAATTAATTATTTTACTTTTGATACTTTACTATTTTGTAGTCTAGAGCTCTATTTTGCTGATAATACTCACATAGATAGTACGTTTATCAATACAGAACCTTTACTTCTAATGTGGTATTTTTTACATTGTAGTGTTTTTACTTATAAGTGAATAATCCGAGTGCTTTTCTCCATCTAGCTCTTTCACAGCTACTTTGTTACTGTCACTGTACCGTTGGCGGTTCCGATATTTCCTACGGCACGTGAAGGCAGCGCCTCGCTGGGTGGGAGGGGATGTTTAAAGCACGCAGTAAAAACTCCAACACACGCCACCGCTCTGTTATTCTCCAGCACGGGCGGGTTGTGTAACTTACGAGTGCGGGACAGAAGAGACCGACAGCCCGCAGACACGGGCAGGACGACAAGCCGACCCGACCCGACCGTCTAGCCTTGTCGATTGATTATTCATTGATTAGTATTTCTGCACTGCCGCCACCATCAAAACACCGCTACCGAGCATGCCGTCTCTGCGACACTCGTACACGGTGACTGTGCCGGAGGAGCCGGCCGCTTTCCCCGTAGACAAACCCGACCTGCGGCGGAAGAGTCCGTCGTTGTCCCGGTCCAAGCTGGTGTCCACGTTCATGGGTCTGATCATCAACCAGGCCAAGGTGAGTCCTCCTCCTCCACCACCGCTGCTGCTGCTGCACCTCTGCTTCTGTCTCACCTGTCTGCAAGAATCAGCCTCTTGCACATACATTCTCATTTTTGGTCACATTTTTCCTCTTTTTTTTTAATTATGCACATTGTTTTACCAGCACTATATAAAACGATGGGGGCTGAGCCTTGAGCAGGAGGGGGGTCTGGCTGGGCCTTCAGATTATTTAGATTTGAGGATTTTTCACAATTATGTACAGTAAGTTTAACATAAACAATAATGTTAATTTCAGGATGGGGGAGACAACTTGTTTTCTTCAATTTGTTTAGAATGTGATTGCATTAATATGTTAAACCCAGATGTATTGTTGAACCTGGGTGAAGAAAGTTTGTTCAGTGTTCATGGAAGTTTTCTTTAAGGCCTGTAGATCATAAAGTAGATCAAGTATGCTGACATTGCAGTATTTTCCACACAGGTAGCGCAGTCAAATTAGTCATATCCTGTGAAAATGGCTATGCTTATGATAAATAGAATAAATAGACACCATGAAATATGGCCCTTGTGTGCAGCTTTTAAAAGAAAAAAATTTAAAATCACAACCATCTATAGATCCCTTCTCATTCCACTTTGACACCATATGGGAAGCCACAGAGAGCTTTGTGGAGGTCCAACTCTGACCTTTAGGCCGTAATCTGCCTTTTAAGAGGAGAAGGAGGGGAGGGGGGGACCTAAGCACACAGGCATGAGCACAATGCAGGGGAGTCGAGAACAGCGGCTGCCTGCATCAAAGTGAGAATTCGAGTGGGACGTTTGCATAGTAGGAAGGAGCTCAGCTGATAAGGAGCCCATGGCTGACACCTTATCATCTGCCCGGTACATTTTGTTAACACACAGCCAGCAGATACTTGTGCGTCTGACGTGTTTACACAGCAGTGCGAAGGATTTTGGTCACAGGCTGCAATTAAAGTCTGTGTCCTCTCTGAAGGGGATATTATTGGCCTCTCCACAGATGATCTGTGCTCTCATTGGTATGCATGCTTGTGTTTACACGGGACATACAGCAGACTGTTCTTGGTGTAGTAGTTTAGTAGTGCTTCTAGATTTAGTAATGGCGATTGGTCGGTTGGTACATCACCTTGCTCTGGACTTGAATATCTCCACAACCATGGGATGGATTGCCATGAATTCTAAATATAGACATTCATGATGCCTAGAAGAATAATCCCAAAGACTTTGGTGATTGTCTGACTTTTCGTCTAGCACCATCGTCAGCTCTTCATTATCTATTAATCTGGCTATAATCAGTGGATCTTTTGGTTTATAAAATACCTATCACAATTTCCCAAAGCTCAAGGTGATGATGGCAGTCCTCCATCCACAGATATTCAGTTTAATATTACATAAGACTAAGAAAAGCAGCAAATCCTCTCATTTGATATGTTGGAACCAGGACATTTTGGCATCTTCGCTTGTAAAATGATTTAAACAATTTCTCAAAATAGTTGCAGAATCATGATCGACTACTCCACACACACAAAATACGTGTCCAATACTTAGTTTTTTGTTCAAATACCTGCAAAACTAATGAGATTCCCATCAGCCTCAGCTCTACTTTGTGTTTAATGTGAATTGACCCTTCGCTAAGTCCCGCCCAACGAACGCAGACTGGCCAATCATAATGCTGATGTATCCTTCACGCTCATATCGTAGACCCTTCCTTCTGTCTGCTTCTCTCCGACATCGCTTTTTATTTATTTATTTTCTAAAATAAGATAATATATATATTCAGGAAGTGCAGTTAGTGACAGTGTGGACTCCATGGTAGCTCTGGCAGCAGTGGCGGGCAGGGCTGAGCAAAACATCAATTGGCGAATGTTGGCATGCTAGCAAGCTAAACTAAGATGGTGAACAAGATAACCGCCTTCATGAGAATCTTAGCATTTAGATTTTTAATATCTTCGCTTGCTTACGTTAGCATTATGCCTCACAGAGCTGTAGACTCTTAAGTTGAGTTCATCACATGCCTCAGGAGGCAACGTTTGAATGTATTTTTTTATGCTAGGAGGTATTTTTCATCGCTTTCTCTTGTAAGAACAGTTTTAGAAACGTGCCAGAACTTTTGTAACATTTTGAATGTCTCCAAGCCCTGCTGTTATGTAACAGTGTTTATACTCTCTCCAAGGGACTGTCATAGCTGTGTGTGTGTGTGTGTGTGTGTGGGAGTGTTGCTTCCTCCGTCACATGTTCTGCGGCCTTGACCAGGCATGCATAGCTGGTTTAGGACACAGTGTTCTCTATCTCCCTCTCTTTCCTTTCTGAAGTCATCCCAACCAGTGGAGAGCCGTCTTGCCCAGAGATTACCTGAATGCAATCACCTCCTCTGGGTTTTTTAGATGGGTCTTTTTTTTTAAAAAAAAAAAAAAAAAAAAAAAAAAAAAAAAAAAAAAGATCACAAGCCGCCTGCTGAGCGTGCCAAGCCCCGCTAGTCAGTATTCACCAGTGCAGTGCAGCACGTTGGGACTCAACACCATATGGTCACCTTCAAATGCTGCAGAGAAGAGGGGAGACATAAAGGGAGGGAAAATATTTGAGATTTCACGGTTCTATTTTCAGCTTTTGGAGTAACATGACGACCATCACAAGGCACTAAAACCTCTCCACTAACACAACATAGGATGTACTAACTAGGGCTGAACAATCACAATATGGCCTTCTTCAATTTTCGAATCACAGGAGGCGCAACATTTCTTAATAAGACTGGTACAGACTCCTGCAAATAGCCCTATGTAATCATTTCTTCATCTGTTTCAGTGAAGAAGAAGCACACTGTAGGCAAACAGACAGTAGAACTCAAGAGTACAGTGAAGAATGAACCACAACATGTTTACATTAAATACAGGTCGCTGACGTCGCTGCTCAGTTTACTGTTTCTGTGCATACACGCTTGCGTCTGCGCCTTCACGTGTGCTTCCATCGTTGCGTTGCTCACCTCGGCCGTCAGCGGAGGCGTTGAGGCGTGGCGGTGCGTAATAGCTCCGCGTCATCAAGTTACACTGTTACTATGTTCCCTCATTCGGGATGAGCTACAGGTCACAAGCCAGTATGTCACCTGTTAATATTTATCTTTTCATAACAATTATTTGTCTCGGTGTTCAAGGAGGATCCTGTTTAGACCAGTAAGACACAATCATTTTACTGCATTTTACACAATTAAATTAACAGAGCACTGTCTTCTCTTCTATGTTAATGTACAATACGTCATCACAATGCATCTCCAGCTGAAATATTATGCTACATTCCTGCTAATTAGCAAATCTCTGCATTAAAAATAAGACTCGAATAAAGGTTCTTCTTCACGTGAGTAGACGGGCCAAACAGGTAATAATGTACATTATGTAGTACACTAGTTTCTCACACGCTGCCGCTGTTGGTTGCGCACGCAACGGCATCAAAGTTCCCCAAAATGGAAGCCACAACATCTGGATCGCCCCCTGGTGGCTGGCTGTGAGGAAGCTCTTGATTTCATATGCAGCGGCGTTTTCAATAAGCCGAGCATGTATTTTAAAAGTCAAAAGTAAAGACGATCGTGTTCACTCAATTGCGGGAAGCCAAATATGTGATTGATATTCTATTAATTATGTAGCCCAAGGATGATATTTTAAGGATGATGTTGGTTATTTTTGCTGAAATTCAAACATTGGTGACTGAATATTTTATCAGGGAGCATTAAAAACTCTGTGAAGAGCATGCAATGGTTTCCCTCCATTTTATTAAGCGTTTGAATTGAACACTGGTTGCAGTGAGTCCCTGCCAGATCTTTCAGAGCCTTGCATCAGTCTGCCCAACCGATGATAAAAACTACAGGTGGCACATGATATATCGCATAAACATGTTGATCCTGGTCTCGGGCAGCAATTTGAAACTCTCCACACAAACAACTTGACACCGCGTTGCGTTCTACGGTTTCCCAGCAGAGCTCTTCTCCCTCCAGGCTGCGTCACGCACTCGTGTGACGTCACTGCGAGTGGCGTCTGGAAGGTTCCTCGGCGCTGCTATTTCATCCCAAGTGTGTGTGGAACAGTTGCCGATATCCACAGCACCAGTGCCGCCATGCTGGTGCCAACAATGTGACCGATGTCAGATGGTGCGCATTGAATAAAGGCCAGACCGTCCTTTCAGGCTTACTCACACTTGAGGAATGTAACAGGGCTGCTGTCATGCAGGAGTTGCATCATACTGACACCGCGTGCAAGCTGATCTGTTGCGGCTACAGCAGGCAACACAGACAAGAGGGAAAGAACAACTAATATCTGCATGGACGCTTTTAGAACATGGCTGCGTGGGTCTCTTTAGCATCAATACATCATTACATATTCATTTGACGAGACACACAAGAAAATAGCTCAGTTGTCAGTATTGACATCTGCTATTTATGGTTTGAATTTGAACTGTAAACCCTTTTACGGTCCAGCTTAGTGCCGTATATTCAAAGTGGACCAAACAAGGAGGCCCATTACGTCCATGGTCCCAACGTTGACCCGGTCATGAGCCTGCCAGGTCTTCCTCATGCTGTTTAAAAGTGTTGTGTGTTTTCTGTTCAGTTTACAATTCTCCAATAAAAGCATGAACGCACCAAACATCTCCTTGCTTTTCTATTTGAATAGAACAAAAGCCCTCAAGGCCTGGTGGGACTGAGGAACCTGGGCAACACGGTAAGTGCTTTTACTTCACGTTGTGGTCCGACGTACAACACGCTGCACTTTGACCTGCTGGGTCTGGAACCTCATTAAATTCATCTTTGTGTTTGTGGCTATTTTGTGTTTCCCAGTGTTTCATGAACTCCATCCTTCAGTGTCTGAGTAACACCCCCGAGCTGAGGGACTACTGCCTGAGAAACGTCCATCGCACAGACCTCAACAACAGCAACTGCACGACGAACGCCGCTCTCATGGAAGGTAGGACGAGAGCGCTGAGCTGTTAAAGCACAACTTAGCAGCATAATGAGGAACATTTGCAGGCGTGAGTGGTGCCTCGTCCATGTTGAGTCACTTTTTGGCTCAGCAGAAGGTCGCATATTGTCAGTTTTTTATGTACTCCATACAATCTGCATGTTTCTGTGCTCCACTGACTTGCTGCTAAAGACCTGACGATTTAGTTTTGTATTTTTAAAATGCTTTCCCATATGTTGCCATGTGTGAAAAGAGCCAAAATGAACACTGTAAGCGGACTGCTTGATTGCTGTAAGTGAATTAGTTAAACTGCATTTCTATAGGAACGAGTGTGTCCCAAGCTTTTTGATCCATTCAAGCCGTTTCCTCTGTACTCGGCACTAAATGAAAGGGACTGTTTCACTCCTACGGGGCTTTGTAGAGGGTGTGTTGGCACAGAATGTTCTCACAGGTCACAGTATGTGCATCACGATGTTGCCAAGTATGTTTGCACCTACAAGGAATTTGGCATGGTGATTGGTGCATCACACGGTGCAATATAAGACATAGTTAATAATAGAAATATGAAAAGTTACTGTAGAATATGATAACGAACGATATAAGAGTATGTTAAAGTAAGCAATCCGACAAATAAAATGTATTTTAAAAGGCCATTCTTCTGTGTCACAACTGTATCGCTGTAATTGGTACAATAAGTAAAAAAATGTGCCTCACCTATTTATTTTTCAGTCTTCGGTTTAGTTTTTTAAGAATTCATTTATGTGACAAAGTATTCTACTCAAGGTCCCACTTCGTAGCTGTTCAGAGCTTTCAGCCGCGTGTCACAGCGGTGAGTCGACTCTTCATCATTTCATGGAACTGGCTCAGGTGTCTTCAGTGACCGGCTTAAAGTCACATCACCGGCACGACACCCGAGCCAGGTCCATTCGCTGATGAAGACCTTGACATGCAGTTGAAAGTAAGTGGATTGTATAAAATCCGCCCTGGTTGAGTCCATGCTGTCCGCTTGTTTTTAGACACATCAAGTTCAAAACCTAATATTCATTTTCATACAAATATGTACAAATCTCCCAGATGTTCAGACTCGTTGGTGTCACAGCTTGATTCACAGAAATGTCTTAGTCCAGGACCAAAATCTGCCTCTTTGGCTAAAGAATGCCGATGTCTCTCAAAACATTCAGTTGAATATGTTGAATTTTGGTGTTTTGAACTAAAGAAAGCTCTTGTTTTCATGAATGTGATCATTATTTCTTTCCTTCGCCTTAGAGTTTGCAAAGCTGACTCAGAGCCTGTGGACCTCTGTGAACAACGAGGCCATCAGTCCCTCTGATTTCAGGAGCCAGATCCAGAGATTCGCTCCAAAATTTGTGGGCTGCAAGTAAGTCTTCCCTCCTCCTCTGCTCGTAGGCCTTTTTCCTTTGATTCAGTTAAAGAATAATTGCTGATTTCAGGGTGAAGAAAGTAACAATTCTCCTTTTTGTCTCCTTGCAGTCAGCAGGACGCCCAGGAGTTTCTACGTTTCTTATTGGACGGTCTCCATAATGAGGTGAACAGAGTGACAGTCCGCCCGAAGGTGTCCGTCGAGGACTTTGACCACCTCTCGTAAGTCAGCTCCCCCACACACACACACTTCTCACCTCTGCTCCCAATAAGTCACTCATAACCTGCCCTGTCACTGACACCTCTCACTGCCAAGAAAAACGCTGCTGCATGCCTGAAAGGTGGGAATAAACTGTAATTATTTATAATTACAATGTCATTAATTACCTTCCAGATGTAGCAGTTATGTGGCTATTTTCTGAACTAACATTATGTTAAATGACAGTAATCATATATACTATACTACCATTATACCTGGAATTCCAGACGTAAGAAAGAAACTTGCATAATTGGATACACAGGCGGCAACTTTTTCATGTGATTTATTTCGCATTATATATATTTTTTTAACTGATGTTTTTGTCATGAGTACTTTCACGCAGAACGTCAATATTACGCGGCGGAAAAGCGTAATTCTTCTCCAGAACGAGGTCAATATTTATCGTAGCTTTTGCGCCGCCAATAAAGACATCAACCAATCACGTTGTCTGAAACGGACATATTGAACACTATAGTGTACAACAGCACAGAGGCAACAGTCTAGCTTAGACAGACTGCGAGACGACGCTCTGGTATGAATAGTTTTGACCTGAATGTCTGTTCGGTTTCATTCACAGGGATGATGAAAAAGGCAAGCGGATGTGGAACATGTACTTGGAGAGAGAGGACAGCAAAGTCGTGGGTAGGGGATTAACCTTGATGGGCTGCATAATTACCTTCAAACCGTCCTTGAATTTAGATGCATATTAAATGTAATTCTACGCGTCTTGTTTCTGCCTTTTTTAGATCTGTTTGTTGGACAGCTGAAGAGCTCTGTGACTTGCACCGTCTGTGGCTTCCGCTCCACGGTGTTTGATCCATTCTGGGACCTATCCATACCTGTTGCACAGGTCAGAACACACACACAGACACACAGACACACACAAACTTTGGAAAGGTTTAGCTAATCCGTATTTTGTGAAATAGTGTTGGCAAAGCTGTGAAGACTTTTGTATTACAGTAGAAAACAAGTAATTTCTTGTCTGTAATTATCAAATTCTGATGATAAACAGAGAAATTGGCCAGTTTTGTCATGCTGTATTTTGTATTTTTTATATATATATATATATATATATATGTATATATGTATATGTATATATGTATATATGTATATATGTATAT
>NW_022280075.1:2135641-2149803 GCF_004355925.1 Anarrhichthys ocellatus | reverse complement strand
TCTGCGTAGCCATGAGGGGGGTGCGTTTGTTCTGTTATATATGAGCAGCTCAGCCATGGGGACAGGGCATTTATTGATTTAATAGGCGTATTATTGCTTACCACAGGGCTATATTTGGTTTTTATGGTTCATGGCGCATTTAGGAGGCATCGCTCAGGCTGTACTTATCTCCTCGTAATGCAAAAGTGGAGCTGAGAGTGTGGGTGGACAAAGCACGAGTAGTAGCCTAATGTCAAGCTAACTGCTGGTGAATGTGTGTCATGTGTAGGATTTGGCTACTCCACTTTTTTCAATTTGAATGGCATGTCTTTAATAGGAAGAGAAGTAATCAATACTGTACCAAGAAAGTCTGTCGAAGCTCTTTGTATCCTGGTGGCAGCCAATCAAGAACATGTCAGATGTAGCAATGGAGCTAACGCTCAAAGCTGAGACTGTCCTCGCAAGAAAAATGACAACATTGGTCGCGACTTGACCCAAATCGATCAGTGTTATCCCCGATAGGCACTTCTTGAATGAATTATGACTTTTGTTGTGTCAGATGCAAAAGCAGAAGTATGATATTGTTAAATGTAAGCCCCTTGGGAATAAAGTTGGGGTGGATAGTCTGGTCATCACAGATTGTGATTGTGACTGTTCGCATCCTGTTTCCTATCAACAGTCAACATTGGTTTCATCTAACAATGGCCATCTTTAGCCAACCTTTTCTGCCTAAACCAAACCAGATCTTTACCAACAGATCAGAAAACAAATGTGCTTGCCAGAAAAAAATGTATAACAATACATCCAATACAAGGCCGTAGGTGGTAGAAAGACTGACAGAGTGAATTGCCCTCCCTTTGCAGTTGTTGCACTGGTTTCCTTTAGCTTGTCCTTGAGTCAGCAGCACTGCCTAAACTAGGCAGTTTGCATCGGTAGCTGGAGCAATAAAGATTGATCCAACAGCCAACAGAGCCTTGCAGAACAAGGTTGCTGTCAAAACGTCCTTCAGTTTGTTCTGCTTGGTGAGCTGCTCAGCAGACTATGGCTGAAAGCACACTGTCACCACAGCACAACTGCATGTCATTTACATGGAAATGGTGTGGAAGAGTCACAGCTGCCAATTTTTTCCCAGTGACCAACCTGTAACCAAAAACAATCCCCTGCAGCCCAGTAAGCATTTTCTCCATTGATGGCCAGTATGAAAGACGCTGTTGACATGAAATGTGTACACTGTATTTCTAAAACAGTTTGCAGAAAACCTTCTTTTTTTTTTTGCATTTAGTTATCTTGGTGTACAAACGTGTACTGGTACATGCCCAGTACATGTGTTGGCGTCATGCAGAGGTGGTGCCATTGGCCTCATCATGTGGAAACCAAAGAGAAGAAACTTTAGCGCTTGGTGAGCAAGTTGCATTTGAGTTGCCGATTGTTAGATGAGAGGATTGAGAGCTCTTGTCTACAGTACCCGAGCAGCTGGTTAGCGTAGCTTAAGTCAAAGACTATAATGAGGGGATAACAGCTGGCCTTACCCTGTCCAAAGGTAACAAAATCCTACTAATATTACTGTTAAATCAAAAGTGTAAAAAAATAAAAATGACTGTTTTATTGTTTGGGTGAGGTTGATTGTAGCGAGAGAGAGAGAGAGCTGCTGCTTCTCTGACATGTCAATGATGGAGAATAGGACAACTGTGTTGTTAAAGTAATGCTTTTACATTTAAATGTATCCAAACAACCAAAATGTCGATAGAAAATTAAAAAATAAACAAAATACAAGAAAACAAAACTAATACACCGGAGACACAGTTGTGATGGAAGTCAGTTTGTTCCGGAGAATAGGACCAAAGTACCAAAAAGATCTCTCACAAGATCTGGATCCCCCTTTAGGTTCAGTTGGCAAAACCACTGCATGATGATCCGTCATGATTGGGTTGGGTGGTAATCAGTGAGCAGGTCAGAAATGTACTGGGAAAGCCAAACCAATAAGTGCTTCATAGACTATTAGTAGAATTTAAATTGTTTCTGTATTGCACTGGGAGCCACTAAAGTGGTTTAAGTACTGGAGTAATGCAGTGTGTTTTGACTTGAGCTGAAGCTTTTGTGATTGTTTATTTCCAGCAAACAATCCAGTAAAAGAACATTACAGCCGTCCAACCGTCTTTGAGATAAATGCAAAACTTTTTTTCCAAAATCATTTTGATATATGAATCTTCTTTGGATGTACTTTCCAATTGGTAAAACACTGTTGTGATTATCAAATTCAATTCAATTCAATATAGTTGTATTGTTTATCGGACCGAGATAACCTCATGAGGAAGTTATGTGTTGTTATCACAATATAAATGATACGCTTTAATCTCTACTTATATATAATGTTGTTAAGCAGAGGCATGTTTAGATAAAAAACAAAAATCCATGGATTGACCCTTGTGGAACCCCTTTAGTAGATTTAAAGCTACACCAAACAAACACAGATTCTCCTATCTTTCATTTAGGGAATACAACCTGTTATGACCAGCGTTACAAACAGTCTGGTCTTGTTTTCTTATAGACTGGTATGAAAATAATCGTGGAAGCCGTCTTGATATTTGTGCTATACTGTCAGTGTGTTTTGGAACAGAATACCAAGACACATCACCCTCAATGACAATAGGTACCTTCCACAGATAACATGACATTCTGCACTCATGGGACAAGTTGTACTTTATATAACCAACATTAGGACCAACAGCAACGAGAGAAAAAGCAGTTTAGCTTTTCCTGTCACCTCCACCAAAATACTTGATGAAGTTTGGCATTGTGGCTTTTCATAGTCAATGATTGTTTATTATTGATTGACTCTTCAATCAAAGTAGCAATAGTTGACTGGCATTGGGGAGTTCATATAGCTGTTAACTGAAATCAAACTGAATATGTATAGATTTATTAATGGTTATGACATGGCAGTTAGGTGGCTTTTATGGTATTGCACTTTGGTCTTTCTTTGTAGTACAAAGCCATCGACTATAAGATGAGATAAGATACATTTAGATACATTTTACTTTTACTGACAAAGATTGCTCAAAAAGTACAACATCATAATTGCAAATGCATTTACCTTGGCCAGTTTGGTGAAATGTCTTAAAATTGTGTCTTTAGTGTCTGGCCTGATGTAGTATTGGTACAGACCAAAATCCTGAATGATTGACACATCAGTACAGTATGATTTCCTTTTGTGAATCTGTTGGTTTTTGAATATTTATCTCTGGTCTGAAGGTGTGATGACCCAAGATAACACCTGATATTCTGAGATTATACAGGATAGAAAGAGAGTTGTAGTTGTAGTTTGATTGGAGAATCCACCTTAAAAACCTATAAAAGCACTGGGGACAATTTACTACAACAATCAAATAGACCATGACGTAAAGTTTTAAAAGATCTTTCTCATACTGGAGATCTGGCAGATACATGACTATGAGTGCTCTGCATATCACATAAAGATAAAGGATTGTTTTTCTTATTACAATCCCGGTGGTGTGGCAGCTGAAGTGCTCATAGCAAGAACTAAAGAACGCATACATCTTTGATGGTCAATTTGTTAAGATTTTGGGCTATTATTATAACATGTATTTTTTCAGACAAGTGGAGTAAAAAACATTCTAAATGCACATTAAAGTGTTTATTTTACTACACTTTTTTTGCATCTGTAGATTTCACCTAAATTCACCAGAAGTTAGCATTGCATAATGCGCCATCTGAATATTTAAACAAAACATTTCTATTAATACAAAAAAGAATGGTCTTATATTTTTTTGAATGACTGTAGTATTTTCTGATTTATAATGTGATAAGAGTTATACGGAATTCCCTCTGTAAAACCTTTGACCCTAATTTCAACAAAAATAAACTTTTATTTAATGTTCAGATTTGTGTTCTGGAAATGTTTGCAAACTAGCACATTTTTAATAAGAGAATGCTCAATTTACATATTTAAAATTACATTTACTTACATTTAATCAACTGGGGAATGTTTGATGCAATATCTTGTAGTTACATTTTAACATTTTCACCTGGGGTGTCTCCTCTTTATCAGCCAACATCTCAAGCCTTGACCTTGAACCAGCACACCCTGCAACAATAAACTGTGAAAGAAAAAGGCGGTCTCTGTTTTCTGATGACCTCTGGATTTGCAAACACAGAATTCGCTGCTCTCTACATTTTCAGAGAAATTGAAACTCAACTATGTTCCCACAAAGGGTCACAGTGGCAATAAGGAAACACAAGGAATATTCCGGTAGTTACACCTTATCTGGAGACACGGATGCTCTGGTCCTTAAATTTATTGTGATCTGTGAGTCATGGAAAGTTCCAGAGCTTCAAACGGAGCACGAGAAACAATGACCCTTTCTGATGTGAAACTTAAGACTTTAACACTGACTGCCTGACGACTTAACTTGGTCACACCCTTATCATTGGCAGCCCACTGCTCCCTATATACAGGGATGGGTCAAATGCAGAAGGCAAATTTCGTGTATGTGTATATGTATATGACAATAAAAATGGTTTCTTCTTTCTTTCTTTCTAGATGCAGGCCATTGTAAAGATTTGGCAGTTGCAGTTTATAACTGCACAATTTAGTTATTTGGATTACATTTACCTTAATTTGACTTTACAATTGAATCTGCTCTGGGACTTTACTGTTTGAGATAAGGGTATGACGTTAGAGTGTTGGACTATTGGTCAGATATGGAAATTGAATTGAAAGAATGGAATTTGTCACAGGTATTTACTGACATGTTAAAGCAATTAAAGCTACAGTTTGTGGGATTTGGTGACATGTAGTGGTGTGGTTGCAAATTGCAACTAAATAGCCCTCCGCTCACTCCTCCCTTTCCATGACTGCTGTATCGTGAGTAGCCGAATGCAAAACCATAGTACTCACTCAGTGTCCATCCTTACCATAATATAACTACTTCAGGAACAACAGAAGTCAGACAACAGCTGGCGATACCACAGTATAAAACTCGGTGGTTCACGTTATCACATTTTTCTAAGCACATCAGAGAGGTGGCCTTCAGGTAATGTAAAAATCTGTGCAGCCCTTGCTAGAGCCTGTGTTTGGTTTGTCCATTCAGGGCTACCGTAGAAACATGGCGATGCAACACGTTGGACTCCGTGAAGTAAAACCGCTCACTATGTAGAAGGGCTCATTCTGAACTAACAAAAACACAAAAATTTGTATTTTTGCACACTTAAATCATATTTAATTTTTGCTAATGGATTCCCCGAAATGCTATACACTTTACCTTTAATTGATTAACCATTGATAAAGTGAGGTCATCGTTAGATGGGTTTTTGAAGAAGAAAAAAAGACGAAATGTATGGATGATAATATTGCTTTGAGTCTGCTGGGTGTAATTAAGTCATTATTTGTTAACATGTAAGCTCTAAAAACTTTGTAAGGCAATAATACAGCACTGGAACTGTGTTGGAAATAATGCGGACAAAATATCTTATTTTCACTAAACTAAAACAAACTAAAAAATGTAAACAAAATGTCTCTGTGCTCAGTGACCTGATTCACAAAGAGAGCAGTAGTATGTAGTTGATTAGTTTAACACAGATTTCACGTCACAGCTACAATATGGACGCTTCCCTGTATTATCGTGAATCTTGATGCCAGACAATCTTTAACCAGCAGTTATCAGACACGACTCAACAAGGCCAGTGAGGCCAGGTCAACTGACTTTAAAGAGAGCGTTTACTTCTGAAAGCAGCATCTGATCGCTGATTGCTTCACTTTAACATGGACTGCAGATACAGAGACTGCCTCAGAGGTGTTGATTCAACTGCGTCTCCGAGCTTTATGGCACGGTTTAGCCTCTTGTATCTAATTGTTTGGGTTTTACAGCACATTCACAGTCTCACCACTCCCATAAGACTTACCTAATAACTTGAATTAAACTGGTAATGTGTTTGTTGGAGCTGTCTAAGGGCAACTTGCTGACACATTAGCCATAAGACCTGTATAAGGGACCATTATGTTAATAACATGATTAAAGTAAGCTGGACTGACCCCTAATGGCCAAAACATGACTTTATGCAAATTTTAATGCAGGACTTTAACTTGTAACAGTACGTGGACATTGTGACAAGAGGCTACTTCTTTTACTAACATGTAAAATCCTGCATCGACTTTTAAAATGGTATTTCTTCCGGAAAATATAAATTTAGGAAAACATTCAACCTTCAAGTTCCTCTTTAAGTGAACTGGGTGCTGGAAAGACACCCTCAAAAATACTAACTAACTGTGAAACTGCTGTTCATTGTTTATTAATTTATAGATCAACAATTAATGTTCACGTCTATATTTATTAAAAGAAGACAATAAAATCCATCACTTACTGTTCGAATAACTGTTTTTTTTTCAAGTGCATCTGTCGTGTGAGGGAGCAGACCTTCAAAATAAAAGCGTGAATTGCGTAACATGTCTCGACCGTCATGTGAACCTTCTCACCGGAAGCACCTTTAATTCCAGCGCCGGGTCAAGACTCTTATTTTGACAGCAGCTCTGGAAAAGCTCCGTTTTTGTTGCCTTTGCCTATTAGCTCGACAGTGGTGCTGCTGCTGAGCCTCTCGGCAGTTGTGTGTATATGCGTGGATGGTGGACTGTTCCCGGTGGAAAAAAAACCCGACCCCCGGGGCCCGCATTAAAATGCCTCATCGCCGCGTGTAAACGGGCGAAACTTCGCGGAGGGGAGAGAGTTTAGAGGCAGGTTTTTTTTAGAGGAAAAATAGAGGCAGGATGTTGCAAGTTTTAGCTTGTGGCGCCGTAGTTTTCCCCGGTCTCTTCTTCGCCTTTAGGAAAATCCTGCCGTGTGTGTTCAAACACTGGAGCGATGCCGATGTGGTGCTGGTCAGCGAGAGGTAAACTAGCTAAATTCATCCTGTTGTACGACATTTCCTGCCGAAATACGACCTAACAGTGCGAGCTAATGTATAGCATTTGACCTTGTTTGGTGGCTACTAACGTTCCCCCCCACCACACACACACACACACACACACACACACACATTCAGTTAGCTAGCTAATCTTGTTATATCATTTTATGTAACGTGAGCAATTTACGATTCCTGTTGTCTCTATTGGATTACTACCATGTGTATTTTGTGTAATTGAATTTCCTATTTTAATGTGTATTAATCGTTATTGCCTTTGTGCTAAATTGGCCCAGTAATCTCCCAAAAAATAATATTTTACAAGCATGATTTGCACATATCACAGCTAAACTATGGGTCCCTGTAGGAGTATATATACATGTGGTCATACCATAGAAGACTGTGCTGTTAGCAGTTGTGTCTGTGTTGAAGTGTATTCAATTGGTCTGGATTTTTACAGAGAATATCATGCATCAAGTCCGACTAACATGCATGTTTTTTTATGGTGGTTCACATGCAGTAATAAGCAGTCTGGGACATTATTAAAAACCGTGCATCCCCCAGGGGCTTCGGAAGCGACACTATTTTGTTACACGTGAACAAACCTCGAGCTTGATCCATGTGTCATAAATTCTGGGAACAAAACGAGATGTCACATCTGCAGCCTCCTCAGTAACTTTGAGATCAGCTGGGATGGATATGCCAAAAGTATAATAATTAACAGTGTATGTGTGTCAGTGTGACTTGCTCACATGTGCACAGCTCAGTTCAATGCTCATTTGTACGCTGTCACTCTGGCTAATCCTCTGAGCTCCGGTCAGGGTCGACTGCTGAGTTAGCTAGGCTCTGGAAAACACAGAACCCTGCTCCTGAATGGTGCATCTACTAATTTACTAATGGTCATCTAACGGAAAATCTTCCTTACACACCTCAGAGGTTATAACACTGCTTGTTTCGCGACTTAACCGGTCTCTAAAGTGGACTGTATCTGCTCTGCCACAAAGGTCCTCGAGCTCGGATCATGCTAGTGTCTTTGGTTGTGGTGGAACAGTTTCAGTAGATTTCACATGTACTAAAATACTGTGTGATTTTCTATTAATGTCCCTGTGTGGTTACTGTGCCTTGTGCAAACCTAATTTAGTTAATTAAATAATGTGTGTGTGTGTGTGTGTGTGTGTGTGTGTGTGTGTGTGTGTGTGTGTGTGCTCTGCCTTCAATTAAATACATGTGGTGAAGCATAACCGGCAGCACATGTCAGTTAACTGTAACTTGGAGCTCATGTATGCAATGTAATGTATAGTGTTCCAAGTAATTTTGCTCATATAGTATTTGTTTGTGAGTTACAGGGACACAGATGTTAGGTAAAACTTACATGATACTGTTGGACTTGTGAGAGACGGATTGAAAGAAGAATGATCACCATCAAATCAGGAAAGCCCAAAAAATACAGAGTTAAGGTCCTAAAAACAATGGATGCTACAATTCCAGCAATGCAATGTGATGGCATCCCCCACGCAACTCTCTCTGCATTCGACCGCGTCTTTTAAACTCCACATCTGCTAAAATAAGACTTATCTGAAGTTTACTATCGGATGAAATAGAAGCACATGTGAGAAAATATTGGAGAAAAAAAATATTCAAAATAGTTAAGGCTGTACTGAATAGTTCAAAGCTTCATTCAGAACATTGACTTTCAAATTCTAAATCAACATTCAAATGCTGTGCAGCTTCTTCTTTCTTCTTGTGTGCCTATTCATTGTATCTAAACCTGTGTCACATTTAACAGATAAAGAAAAGGCCACACTAAAATTAGTGTTATACTATTTGTAGGATGAGACAGCTTAAGATTGTTTCAGACTTATGTGATCAAAACATTTCTAATAACTCCAGCGCATTGTAAAAAAAAAAAAAAAAAACGGACAGAGATTATCCTTTCCAGAATGCTAAGAATGTACACGAATTACAGTCTGTACAGCCTCAAAAGAAGAGTTGGTTTTTAACTTTCTGGTAATTAACTGACATCTCAAACTATGATCAACCCGAGCTGTACTATGTACGTCTGCCACACAGGGAGGACTTCCCTAAGTGTGTCCAGTGTGTCTGGAAAACAGAGAAGTGGGTAAAGAGTGTCAGCAATGGTAATGTCTGAGCGGACAAAAATGTGTAATGGTACTTACCACAATACTGGGTCTACATGTGATCTCAAAGAGTGCTGACACACAACATTCAGCGCTTAGTAAAAATACAAACCTGCATTGATGACTGCTCAACACTAAATATTTCCAATCAACTAAAAGGATCTGTTATAGAACATGGATATAAAACGGTAGACATTACACTACGTCATAATATACGCCATCTTTCCTGTGTACTGTTTACAATCGCCACTAATGGTCGTCGGTTGCTTTGCCAAAAGAGACCAGGGAGGCTGGCATCACTCTCCACACGTCAGTATAGAGTACATGAGAGATTTGTTTACATATGGATCAACTAAAAATACAAAAAAGTTAGTGAACTAGTTAACTTTTTCGTTACTTGGTACGGCCCAGCTGAGTTCTAAGTTATTGCTGATGGCTAGCTCTCACCAGTATTGATCTGTTAGCTAAACAAATATGGTATAACAAGCAAACAATGTTCGCTACGCTGACGTGGCTCAAAGGTAACGTTAACGTTATAAGAAAGTTATTACATTTTCCCGTTAAGCAGCTGATTCCAAGCCAATCAAGTGTAAAGTAAACATACATGTTAAAGTGCTCGCCTTAACTCCTAAATCCCATTTCATCTTATCTCAAGACAAAAGTGACAAGCCAGCTACGTCTACATAAAGAGTGAAGCCCAGGCAGATCAACCCAATAGTAACGTTAACCACATCCTCGACAGCAACCTTGTAACAACCAATCAGCCACCGTATTAGAGGCCGAAGGGTGGCACTTACATGTTCACCACATCTAAGTAACCCGAAACTGACAGCAAAACTGCAGTCAGTCATCATACGTTAACATCACTTGTAAGCTTACCTCATGCCTTAACACGATTTTCTCCTTTCATTTAAGTAATCCAGTTGGAGAAAAAGAGATTTGTACTTCATCAGTCCGGGTCAAGCTCGCAATTTTGCAAAATTCCCTTTGATTTTGCCGCTTATCGGGAAGTTAATGTCCATAACGTTACCTTCCCGATGAGAATAAAAGGCAATGCCGACGAGTCCATCAGGAGTCCAAAACAACTCCTCATTTACAGTTAGCAAGGCTCTTCAACCTCTCTTCTCATCAAAACAAACCCCGTCCTGGTCGACTTGTAAAAACAGCAAAACAGGAAGTGAGTAAATTGACACTTTCTCTCTCGTGTGTGTGATTGTAATTGCCAGCCTATAAGTCTATCAGCCATTCAGAATACCAAAGACAGTTCTTAGATATATTCATTTTCGCTAACCAATCAATTATTACTCCTCGGTTCCAGTGCACAGCTGACGATGCTTGATAACGGCTTGACGGCAACTGTCTCCTGATTGGCTAATTGTTAGTCCACTCACTGCGCTTATTCGCTGATTTCTTTTTAATCGAAAAGCCGCTGTTTCATGTCACAATGACAGACGAATCATTATTTACTCTTACCGAAGTGGTTAAGGAGCAATGCAGTTGGTGATGTAGCTGCGTCCAGAGACGGGGTTCCTACTTGCCATGAAATGCACCCTGTTTGCTTCTCCTTCTTATTTTGCCTCTGTCGCTTTTTCTTTCGCTCTGCTGCAGCGCCAATGCAACTCCAGATTACGCAGCCCATTTGCTGGAGGAGCTAAAGAAACACCACTCATGACCGTCGGACATCGAGCGTGTGACAGAACATGAAAGATCATGTCGTCCGTGTATAACGGGACAGTCGAGAGGGAAGATTTTTGGGTTGTGGTGAAAAGGGAAGCCGAGTTTGTCACCGGCCTGACACATCGGGAAAGAAAAGACAACATTGCTGAACAAGGCCGCAAAGCATTCCCCCCCTCCCTCCCTCTACACGCTACTCACCCCGTCAACCTCAACCTTTTATCAGCGGAGAGAGCGGGGGTTATTGGCGGACACACAATGAATGAGTTGTGTAAAATCTGGGTCTTGTGATAGAGTATGCGACCATGCAGCCTTAGAGGGCAGCGAGGCGTGGGGATAAAATGTGTGTTTCTAGGGGTAGAGTTCGTGGGGGATGGATAGAGAGAGAGAGAGAGAGAGAGTCCAGTTAGTCATTTCCAGCTCAGGCCTGTGGTTTTGTAGTTGCCGGTCACGTGGCATTTGTTGCCTTGCCGGTGTCATGGCCACATTCCCATGGAGATTGGTGCGAGTTAACGGCAGGTTCAAGCAGGAAACACAAACACACCCTTTGTTTTCTCACTCTTGCCATTTGCAACACACAATTGTGAAAGAAGAGAAAGAAAGCACCTTTTATTGGCCCTGTAAAACTGGTCATTACTTACAGCAGGACTAAAAGTCTTTTCTCGCGCTTAGGGGATTTCACAGGTCCTCTTGGTTCTTAACGAGACATGAGTCATGCTGGGTCCAAATGATATTCACACTAATCAGATCTCAGTAGGGTCCCAGTTATACTGACCAGGGTCTTGGGCTTTGTGACAATATGTGCAATACTCGAGTGGACTACGACTGTCATGGATTCAAACCATTTGTGCATTATTTCCATGACGGTGTCGTAGCCACGAGGGCCGTCTTGAGCTGAACGTTTGTCAGATTGCCCCATTTCTATTTATTCCTGTCGCTCACTTTGAAAAGTGGACGAATGGATGAGGAACTGCGTTTTTGTGAAGTGAGGAGTTATCTTTACGATGCTCCCCCATTTCACTACAAAAACCCAGATAAGGTCGCAGCTGGCTGGAGGCAGATTGCCTGACAAAGTCTCCTACTTGCTGTTGGGCCCATTTCTAGTAAATATCACAACACAAAACGTGTTTTCTGTTTCAGTGGTTACGTCTCCAGTATGATCGTATGTGGTTTGTTTACATGGCGTAGCGTTTGCTGTCAGGACACGGCATCTCTCTCTCTCTGTGGCCAAGTTTTCTGCCATCATTACGGTTGTTGTTTAATTATCCCTCGTTCAGCTCGACCAAACGCTTACAATTCATTTTCAATTAATAGAAAGTGACATTGTGTGACTCTTATCTGGCGGTGCCTTCAGTGCACGCGAGATAAACAGCTGCAGTAGTGCTGCCTTTTTTTTCTTCACAATCGAATATTAATTATCATAATCGGATGTGTGTGTATATACATCGAACTTTTCACGAGGTAACCCGTGTTTGTCTCCAGTCTTTGCTGTAGGTGGGGATGAGTAGGTGTCGGATGTAAACCCGGACACACAAGGAGCAGTGAAAAGCTTGAAACATTTAGACGGTGGCGTGTTAAAGGGCCGACTGTCTATTATGGCCACAGCGAGTGTTGGGGAATGAATTACATGTTTTCTGATTTCAAAGCGGCTTACTGTCAGTGCTGCCAAGTTGGAGAAGAGCCAGGGAGAAAGCTTGTCTGAGCAAAAACGGCTATTCATAGTTTGAACAAATTGGTGATATAATCCAACGTCCTGTTTAAAATGGCCAGAATTCTCGTTTTTTTCCACAGAACATTACAGTCAGTAAGTTTGTTTTACTGTCGAAGTTACTATTCAACACATCTCATAAGTTAATGACTTGTGAGTTTACTTTAAGATAGGTGCGACGCCTATGAATGTGTGTGTGTCTTAGGCCACCTCACACAGTGGCACTTCAAATAGAGATGTACCAAGTTCTCCTATGTCACAGGTCTGTTTATAGACGAGGAAAGTCGAGGCCAAGCGCTGCTAATCCCACGATGTTACACTGAACTTGTAGGTCTGACTGCTTGTGTTGTTCACCTGAAGGGGACACTCTCTCCAAACTTGACCCAGATTCATCAGGTTTTACCCAGGCGGCAAACCTCCGGTTCTGAAAAGTGAAGCCAATGCGGAAGTGCCTTACACGTGAATTCTTATTAATAGTCAGCAGGAAGCGACTCCTAAAGTAAATTGTAACATTTTGGGCGCCAAAAAATGTCATTCAGAGTTTGGTTGTACTTGGCTCCATCTTCTTGTGTCACTTTTGGTGGCAAAAAAACAAGATGGCAATGGGCAAAATACTGAACTGAAGGCTTTAAAAACAGTCCAAACCAAACCAGTGGGTTACGTCATGTTGTCCACGTCTTATATACAGTTTTTGAGGCTGTACTTGGGGGTGGCAGTGCTATGAGCGACATGCTAATGTCAGCTTGCTAACCGGCTAGAAAAGACTAATGCTAACATGTTGATGTTTAGCAGGAATAATGTGGACCATCTTATTGTGTTAGCATGCTAACGCTGGACCGACAGACCCACATTGCCATCATGGCTAAAAAACAAATATGCTTTCATGTTCTACTTGCAGCTGTGGTGTGATTAATAACTGGTGTATTTGACTCTTTCTCTCCTGTGTCTCTTTCTCAGACTGGTGTCCTCCATCCATGCCGTCATGGCCACCACGGTAGGAGTCATCGTTGTGGCATCATGCCGGGAGAGCGTCATCAACGACAGGTTAGACGTCACCTCGTTGATCCCCTTCATGAAATACGTGCTTACCTATACACTTCTGAATCCCGCTGACTTCCCAATCTCTACTCAATCATGCCACATAGCCCCTCCGCACACCCAAGGAGCGTTGCAGAGTAGAGGAAAGACGGGTGAAGTGAAGAAGATTTGTTCTGTATCGGTTACAGACTGGCTTAGTAGTGAACAACGTGCTAACGGATTTGATGTTTTGTGTTTTTTAGCTGCGCTAGACCCGTTTGCAGGAGGCGATGTAATGTAGCCCCGGTGTGTTTCGGGGAAGTGAGCACTGCGCTCACACTCTGTTTAAATAATAGCTTTTATAATTGCTTCATTGTTTGTCAGAAACCGGTCAAATGTATGTACCTTAGGAGGCAACTTGTCCTTGTGTGCTCTGATATATTTGCTCTTGGTGTTCTTCACGACTGTTTTGGAACGAACCAGCTTTTAAAGTGTAAACGGGTGCAATGAGGCGGATCCAATTTATGCGGATGTGAAGAGTGGTTCATGTGGATTTCGAAAAAGTAAATACATAGTTTGAAAAGTAACTATGTATCATTTGGGAGGCCAGGCGTCGTCGTCTTTTTTTGGCCAAGCTCCACCTACACATCAGCACCCTGGTAGCAAGTTAGCACAGCGTTAGCCTCCCAGCGCATTGTTTGGGGGGGGGGGGGGGGGGGGGGGGGGGGGGG